>NC_052309.1:571771-619271 GCF_016432855.1 Salvelinus namaycush
GCTGAAATCAGTGGTTATACATTGTGCTAACGTAGCATCTTTTTCCCACAACGTCCGGATATTTTTCTGGCACTCACATATTCTGACCAAATAACTATTCATAAACATAACTAAAAAATACATGTTGTATAGGAAATGATAGATACACTAGTTCTTAATGCAATCGCCGTGTTAGAATTCTAAAAATAACTTCATTACGATATGCAGTTTACGTTATGGCGAGAGCGTGCCCAAAACCTGGCCGCAACCTACTAGTACAACATGTTCGACAGATATATGAAATAACATCATAAAATGGGTCCTACTTTTGATGATCTTTCATCAGAATGTTGTACAAGGGGTCCTTTGTCGGGAACAATCGTTGTTTGGATTTAGAATGTCCGCTTCTCCAGTCAATTAGCACGGAAAGCTAGCAAAGTGGCGCTAAGCTCTCCTTCGTGAACAAACGCAGACAACGCAACACGCCTAACGTCCCGAAAAAATTTCAATAATCTAATAAAACTATATTGAAAAAACATACTTTACGATGATATTGTCACATGTATCAAATAAAATCAAAGCCGGAGATATTAGTCGTCTATAACGACAGCTGTACAGAAGGCAAAACCAGGTCCCTTCGCGCACTCTCCAGAAAACAGGAAACTGGTGACACGTCATACAAAGAGCATTTATTCGAGCCCAGATCAAGTTATACACTCAATTTCTTCTCTCACTGCCTGTCGACATCTAGTGGAAGACGTATGAAGTGCATGTATTCTAATAAATATCAAGGACCTTTATAGGCAGCCCCTAGAAGAGAGCATCGATTTCAGATTTTCCACTTCCTGTCAGGAAGTTTGCTGCAAAATGAGTTCTGTTTTACTCACAGATATAATTCAAACGGTTTTAGAAACTAGAGAGTGTTTTCTATCCAATAGTAATAATAATATGCATATTGTACGAGCAAGAATTGAGTACGAGGCCGTTTGAAATGGGCACCTTTTATCCGGCTACTCAATACTACCCCTGCAGCCAAAACAGGTTAACAAAGAATTGCAGTTTGTTTTGGAATGGGTGGCCAGTAATAAACTGTTCCTGAACAGTGCACTACTTTAGACCAGAGCCCTATGGAACCCTATTCCCTATATAGTGCACTACTTTAGACCAGAGTCCTACGGAACCCTTTTCCCTATATAGTGCACTACTTTAGACCAGAGCACTATAGAACCCATAACCCAGAGAGAGAGAGAGAGAGAGAGAGAGAGAGAGAGAGAGAGAGAGAGAGAGAGAGAGAGAGAGAGAGAGAGAGAGAGACAGAGACAGAGACAGAGACAGAGACAGAGACAGAGACAGAGACAGAGACAGAGACAGAGAGCCGGTGCCTGTACTGTCATCCCAGTTGATGGCAGCTTCATTAAAAAGGAGAGCTCCAGTTAGCTCCACACTAACCACATTCATTCTCTCTCTCTCTCTCTCTCTCTCTCACACACACACACACACACACACACACACACACACACACACACACACACACACACACACACACACACACACACACACACACACACACACACACACACACACACAATACATTGAACAGAACGCCAGGGCTTTGGAACAGAGCAGGAAGTGTGATGTTAGTAACAGAGCAGGAAGTGTGATGTTAGTAACAGAGCAGGAAGTGTGATGTTAGTAACAGAGCAGGAAGTGTGATGTTAGTAACAGAGCAGGAAGTGTGATGTTAGTAACAGAGCAGGAAGTGTATTGTTAGTAACATAACAGGAAGTGTATTGTTAGTAACATAACAGGAAGTGTGAAGTTAGTAACAGAGCAGGAAGTGTGAAGTTAGTAACAGAGCAGGAAGTGTGATGTTAGTAACAGAGCAGGAAGTGTGAAGTTAGTAACAGAGCAGGAAGTGTGATGTTAGTAGCAGAGCAGGAAGTATGATGTTAGTAACAGACAGGAAGTGTGAAGTTAGTAACAGAGCAGGACGTGTGATGTTAGTAACAGACAGGAAGTGTGAAGTTAGTAACAGAGGAGGACGTGTGATGTTAGTAGCAGAGCAGGAAGTATGATGTTAGTAACAGACAGGAAGTGTGAAGTTAGTAACAGAGCAGGACGTGTGATGTTAGTAACAGACAGGAAGTGTGAAGTTAGTAACAGAGGAGGACGTGTGATGTTAGTTGACTTCAAAGCAAACAAAGGGGAGCAGTCAGCCCACCCGGTGGACACCCCCCACCCCGCTCCTCACCCCTGTCTCCCCCTACCTCAACCCACCCCGCTCCTCACCCCTGTCTCCCCCTACCTCAACCCATCCCGCTCCTCACCCCCGTCTCCCCCTACCTCAACCCATCCCGCTCCTCACCCCTGTCTCCCCCTACCTCAACCCACCCCGCTCCTCACCCCTGTCTCCCCCTACCTCAACCCATCCCGCTCCTCACCCCTGTCTCCCCCTACCTCAACCCACCCCACTCCTCACCCTGTCTCCCCCTACCTCAACCCACTCCGCTCCTCACCCCTGTCTCCCCCTACCTCAACCCACCCCACTCCTCACCCCTGTCTCCCCCTACCTCAACCCACTCCGCTCCTCACCCCCGTCTCCCCCTACCTCAACCCACCCCACTCCTCACCCACGTCTCCCCCTACCTCAACCCACCCCGCTCCTCACCCCCGTATCCCCCTACCTCAACCCACTCCGCTCCTCACCCCTGTCTCCCCCTACCTCAACCCACCCCGCTCCTCACCCCTGTCTCCCCCTACCTCAACCCATCCCGCTCCTCACCCCCGTCTCCCCCTACCTCAACCCACCCCGCTCCTCACCCCTGTCTCCCCCTACCTCAACCCACCCCGCTCCTCACCCCTGTCTCCCCCTACCTCAACCCATCCCGCTCCTCACCCCCGTCTCCCCCTACCTCAACCTACCCCACTCCTCACCCCTGTCTCCCCCTACCTCAACCCATCCTGCTCCTCACCCCCGTCTCCCCCTACCTCAACCCACCCCGCTCCTCACCCCCGTCTCCCCCTACCTCAACCCACCCCGCTCCTCACCCCCGTCTCCCCCTACCTCAACCCATCCCGCTCCTCACCCCCGTCTCCCCCTACCTCAACCCACCCCGCTCCTCACCCCCGTCTCCCCCTACCTCAACCCACCCCGCTCCTCACCCCCGTCTCCCCCGTCTCCCCCTACCTCAACCCACCCCGCTCCTCACCCCCGTCTCCCCCTACCTCAACCCATCCCGCTCATCCCCCTCCCATATGGGCAGCTTGGAAGAGAGAAAGGCCGGACCAGCCTAGTTCCATTATGATGAACAGACAGTATAGCAGACACAGACAGACAGACAGACAGACAGACAGACAGACAGACAGACAGACAGACAGACAGACAGACAGACAGACAGACAGACAGACAGACAGACAGACAGACAGACAGACAGACAGACAGACTTCTGGCTGCAAGCCCGACGTCGGTACACTTATGACAACAGCCAGCTCAAAGTGCAGGGCGCGAAATTCAAAAGATATTTTTTTTAAATATTTAACTTTCACACATTAACAAGTCCAATACAGCATATGAAAGGTACACATCTTGTGAATCCAGCCAACATGTCCGATTTTTAAAATGTTTTACAGGGAAGACACAATATGTAAATCTATTAGCTAACCACGTTAGCAAAAGACACCACTTTTTTTACTCCACCAGTTTTTTACTCCATCAGTAGCTATCACAAATTCGACCAAATAAAGATATAAATAGCCACTAACCAAGAAACAACTTCATCAGATGACAGTCTGATAACATATTTATTGTATAGCATATGTTTTGTTCGAAAAATGTGCATATTTCAGGTATAAATCATAGTTTACATTGCAGCTACAATCAGAAATTGCACCGAAAGCAGCCATAATATTTACAGACACCAACGTCAAATACCTAATTACTCATCATAAAACATTTCTGAAAAATACATAGTGTACAGCAAATGAAAGACAGGCATCTTGTGATTCCAGACAATATTTCCGATTTATTAAGTGTTTTACAGCGAAAACAAAATGTAGCGTTATATTAGCGTAGCCACAATAGCCAGAAACACTTGGGCGCCGACGACCAGTTCACATGCACGACAGATATATGAAATAGCATCATAAAATGTTTCTTACTTTTGGTGATCTTCCGTCAGAATGTTGGACAAGGTGTCCTTTGTCCAGAACAGTCGTTGTTTGGATTTAGAACGGCAACTTTCCCTCTTCAATTAGCATGCGCACTAGCCAAGTGGCACAAATCTCTCCATGTCAACAAACGGAAGAGAACGGAACACGGCAAAACTCCCGAAAAATTTTCAATAATCTGATGAAACTATATTGAAAAAACATACTGTACGATGATATGGTGACATGTATCAAATAAAATCAAAGCCGGAGATAGTACTCGCCTATTACGGCAGCTAAAGAGAAGGCAATCCCACTGTCCACGTCGCGCTCTTCAGAGTACCGAAAATGGGGGACACGTCATTCCAAGATGATGTGTTCCATCTCAGACCAAGATAATCACCTCATTTCTTCTCTCACAGCCTCTTGACATCCAGGGGAAGGTGTATGACGTGCATGTATACTAATAGATCTCATGACCATTTATAGGCAGGAAGTAGAAGAGAGCCTCGGTTTCAGACTTTCCACTTCCTGGTCAGGAAGTGTGCTGCAGAATGACTTCTGTTTCACTCAGAGAAATAATTCAAACGGTTTTAGAAACTAGAGATTGTTTTCTATCCAATAGTAATAATAATATTTATTTATTTATTTTATTTCACCTTTATTTAACCAGGTAGGCAAATTGAGAACACGTTCTCATTTACAATTGCGACCTGGCCAAGATAAAGCAAAGCAGTTCGATACATACAACAACACATAGTTACACATGGAGTAGAACAAACATACAGTCAATAATACAGTGAAAAAATAAGTCTATATACAATGTGAGCAAGTGAGGTGAGATAAGGGAGGTGAAGGCAAACAAAATATATATAAAAATAAATAAAATATATAAAAAGGCCATGGTGGCGAAGTAAATACAATATAGCAAGTAAAAAAAACACTGGAATGGTTGGTTTGCAGTGGAAGAAAGTGCAAAGTAGAGATAGAAATAATGGGGTGCAAAGGAGCAAAAATAAATAAATGAATACAGTAGGTAAAGAGGTAGTTGTTTGGGCTAAATTATAGATAGGCTATGTACAGGTGCAGTAATCTATGAGCTGCTCTGACAGCTGGTGCTTAAAGCTAGTGAGGGAGATAAGTGTTTCCAATTTCAGAGATTTTTGTAGTTCGTTCCAGTCATTGGCAGCAGAGAACTGGAATGAGAGGCGGCCAAAGGAAGAATTGGTTTTGGGGGTGACCAGAGAGATATACCTGCTGGAGCGCGTGCTACAGGTAGGTGCTGCTATGGTGACCAGCGAGCTGAGATAAGGGGGGACTTTACCTAGCAGGGTCTTGTAGATGACCTGGAGCCAGTGGGTTTGGCGACGAGTATGAAGCGAGGGCCAGCCAACGAGAGTGTACAGGTCGCAGTGGTGGGTAGTGTAAGGGGCTTTGGTGACAAAACGGATGGCACTGTGATAGACTGCATCCAATTTATTGAGTAGGGTATTGGAGGCTATTTTGTAAATGACATCACCGAAGTCGAGGATTGGTAGGATGGTCAGTTTTACAAGGGTATGTTTGGCAGCATGAGTGAAGGATGCTTTGTTGCGGAATAGGAAGCCAATTCTAGATTTAACTTTGGATTGGAGATGTTTGATGTGAGTCTGGAAGGAGAGTTTACAGTCTAACCAGACACCTAGGTATTTGTAGTTGTCCACATATTCTAAGTCAAAGCCGTCTAGAGTAGTGATGTTGGACAGGCGGGCAGGTGCAGGCAGCGATCGGTTGAAGAGCATGCATTTAGTTTTACTTGTATTTAAGAGCAATTGGAGGCCACGGAAGGAGAGTTGTATGGCATTGAAGCTCGCCTAGAGGGTTGTTAACACAGTGTCAAAAGAAGGGCCAGAAGTATACAGAATAGTGTCGTCTGCGTAGAGGTGGATCAGAGACTCACCAGCAGCAAGAGCGACATCATTGATGTATACAGAGAAGAGAGTCGGTCCAAGAATTGAACCCTGTGGCACCCCCATAGAGACTGCCAGAGGCCCGGACAACAGACCCTCCGATTTGACACACTGAACTCGATCAGAGAAGTAGTTGGTGAACCAGGCGAGGCAATCATTAGAGAAACCAAGGCTGTCGAGTCTGCCGATGAGGATGTGGTGATTGACAGAGTCAAAAGCCTTGGCCAGGTCAATGAATACGGCTGCACAGTATTGTTTCCTATCGATGGCGGTTAAGATATCGTTTATGACCTTGAGCGTGGCTGAGGTGCACCCATGACCAGCTCTGAAACCAGATTGCATAGCGGAGAAGGTATGGTGGGATTCGAAATGGTCGGTAATCTGTTTGTTAACTTGGCTTTCGAAGACCTTAGAAAGGCAGGGTAGGATAGATATGGGTCTGTAGCTGTTTGGGTCAAGAGTTTCCCCCCCTTTGAAGAGGGGGATAACCGCAGCTGCTTTCCAATCTTTGGGAATCTCAGACGACACGAAAGAGAGGTTGAAAAGGCTAGTAATAGGGGTGGCAACAATTTCAGCAGATAGTTTTAGAAAGAAAGGGTCCAGATTATCTAGCCCGGCTGATTTGTAAGGGTCCAGATTTTGCAGCTCTTTCAGAACATCAGCTGACTGTATTTGGGAGAAAGAGAAATGGGGAAGGCTTGGGCGAGTTGCTGTGGGGGGTGCAGTGCTGTTGACCGGGGTAGGGGTAGCCAGGTGGAAAGCATGACCAGCCGTAGAAAAATGCTTATTGAAATTCTCAATTATAGTGGATTTGTCGGTGGTGACAGTGTTTCCTATCTTCAGTGCAGTTGGAAGCTGGGAGGAGGTGTTCTTATTCTCCATGGACTTTACAGTGTCCCAGAACTTTTTTGAGTTTGTGTTGCAGGAAGCAAATTTCTGCTTGAAAAAGCTAGCCTTGGCTTTTCTAACTGCCTGTGTATATTGGTTCCTAGCTTCCCTGAAAAGTTGCATATCACGGGGGCTGTTCGATGCTAATGCAGAACGCCATAGGATGTTTTTCTGTTGGTTAAGGGCAGTCAGGTCAGGAGAGAACCAAGGGCTATATCTGTTCCTGGTTCTAAATTTCTTGAATGGGGCATGCTTATTCAAGATGGTGAGGAAGGCATTTAAAAAAAATATCCAGGCATCATCTACTGACGGGATAAGATCAATATCCTTCCAGGATACCTCGGCCAGGTCGATTAGAAAGGCCTGCTCGCTGAAGTGTTTCAGGGAGCGTTTGACAGTGATGAGTGGAGGTCGTTTGACCGCTGACCCATTACGGATGCAGGCAATGAGGCAGTGATCGCTGAGATCTTGGTTGAAAACAGCAGAGGTGTATTTGGAGGGCAAGTTGGTTAGGATGATATCTATGAGGGTACCCGTGTTTACGGAATTGGGGTGGTACCTGGTAGGTTCATTGATAATTTGTGTGAGATTGAGGGCATCAAGCTTAGATTGTAGGATGGCTGGGGTGTTAAGCATGTTCCAATTTAGGTCGCCTAGCAGCACGAGCTCTGAAGATAGATGGGGGGCAATCAGTTCACATATGGTGTCCAGAGCACAGCTGGGGGCAGAGGGTGGTCTATAGCAGGCGGCAACGGTGAGAGACTTGTTTTTAGAGAGGTGGATTTTTAAAAGTAGAAGTTCAAATTGTTTGGGAACAGACCTGGATAGTAAAACAGATATGCATATGCATATTGCATATTGTACGAGCAAGAATTGAGTACGAGGCCGTTTGAAATGGGCACCTTTTATCTGGCTACTCAATACTGCCCCTTGCAGCCCAAACAGGTTATTAATAGTCACACTGGGAACAACATCTCCTTCACTCTTCCTGATGAACTCAGTCACCGTATCAGTGTATTCGTCTATATTATTCTCGGAACTGGGGGTGCGAACAAAGGATCTGCTTCGGGAAAGTCGTATTCCTGGTCGTAATGCTGTTAGTGCTGGTGCGTTACCGACGCTCTGATATCCTATAGTTCTTCCCGGCTGTATGTAATAACACAAAAACATTTCTGCGCCAGCAATGAAAGAAATAATACATAAAAATACAAAATACTGCAAAGTGTCTTAAGAGCTAGAAGCGAGGCAGCCCTCTCTGTCGGCGATATTTTTTACTTATCTATTTTTTTACTTAACACTTATTTATCTTAAAACTGCAAAGGTAACTGAACTAAATGACTATCGTGCCGTAGCACTCAAAACAGGATCGGTGTCCCCAACATGGGACGGTTAAGCTAACTAAGGCTAATTTGATTAGCATGAGGTTGCAAATAACATGAACATTTCCAAGGACATAGACATATCTGATATGGGCAGAAAGCTTACATTCTTGTTAATTTAACTGCACTGTCCAATTTACAGTAGCTATTACAGTGAAATAATACCATGCTATTGTTTGAGGAGAGTGCACAATTGTGAACATAAAAAGTTATTGATAAACAAATTAGGTATATTTGGGCAGTCTTGATACAACATTTTGAACAGAAATACAATGGTTCATTGGATCAGTCTAACAGTTTGCACATACACTGCTGCCATCTAGTGGCCAACATCTAAAATGTGCTGGAATAATACATTTTGGCCTTTCTCTTGCATTTCAAAGATGCTGGTATCTTTTACCAGATCTAATGTGTTATTTTCTCCGACATTAATTTCACATTTCCACAAACTTCAAAATGTTTCCTTTCAATTGTTGTCAATAATATGCAAATCCTTGCTTCAGATCCTGAGCTACAGGCAGTTAGATTTGGGTATGTCATTTTTGGATAAAATTGAAAAAAAGATGCGAATCCGTAAGAGGATTTAAGGGCTTGTAAGTAAGAATTTCACTGTATTCGACGCATGTGACAAATAACATTTGATGTGATTTGATTTGAACATCAGTTCTTTTCCCAATACAGAGTAATACCCTGGACGTGTGAATCAACATCAGCTCCTCTATCAGAGTAATACCCTGGACGTGTGAATCAACATCAGCTCCTCTATCAGAGTAATACCCTGGACGTGTGAATCAACATCAGCTCCTCTATCAGAGTAATACCCTGGACGTGTGATTCAACATCAGCTCCTCTCTCAGAGTAATACCCTGGACGTGTGATTCAACATCAGCTCCTCTCTCAGAGTAATAACCTCGACGTGTGATTCAACATCAGCTCCTCTCTCAGAGTAATAACCTCGACGTGTGATTCAACATCAGCTCCTCTCTCAGAGTAATAACCTGGACGTGTGAATCAACATCAGCTCCTCTATCAGAGTAATACCCTGGACGTGTGAATCAACATCAGCTCTATCAGAGTAATACCCTGGACGTGTGAATCAACATCAGCTCCTCTATCAGAGTAATACCCTGGACGTGTGAATCAACATCAGCTCCTCTCTCAGAGTAATACCCTGGACGTGTGAATCAACATCAGCTCCTCTCTCAGGGTAATACCCTGGACGTGTGAATCAACATCAGCTCCTCTCTCAGAGTAATACCCTGGACGTGTGAATCAACATCAGCTCCTCTATCAGAGTAATACCCTGGACGTGTGAATCAACATCGGCTCCTCTCTCAGAGTAATACCCTGGACGTGTGAATCAACATCGGCTCCTCTCTCAGAGTAATACCCTGGACGTGTGAATCAACATCGGCTCCTCTCTCAGAGTAATACCCTGGACGTGTGAATCAACATCAGCTCCTCTCTCAGAGTAATACCCTGGACGTGTGAATCAACATCAGCTCCTCTATCAGAGTAATACCCTGGACGTGTGAATCAACATCAGCTCTATCAGAGTAATACCCTGGACGTGTGAATCAACATCAGCTCCTCTCTCAGAGTAATACCCTGGACGTGTGAATCAACATCAGCTCCTCTATCAGAGTAATACCCTGGACGTGTGAATCAACATCAGCTCTATCAGAGTAATACCCTGGACGTGTGAATCAACATCAGCTCCTCTATCAGAGTAATACCCTGGACGTGTGAATCAACATCAGCTCCTCTATCAGAGTAATACCCTGGACGTGTGAATCAACATCAGCTCCTCTATCAGAGTAATACCCTGGACGTGTGAATCAACATCAGCTCCTCTCTCAGAGTAATACCCTGGACGTGTGAATCAACATCAGCTCCTCTCTCAGGGTAATACCCTGGACGTGTGAATCAACATCAGCTCCTCTCTCAGAGTAATACCCTGGACGTGTGAATCAACATCAGCTCCTCTATCAGAGTAATACCCTGGACGTGTGAATCAACATCGGCTCCTCTCTCAGAGTAATACCCTGGACGTGTGAATCAACATCAGCTCCTCTCTCAGGGTAATACCCTGGACGTGTGAATCAACATCAGCTCCTCTTTCAGGGTAATACCCTGGACGTGTGAATCAACATCAGCTCCTCTATCAGAGTAATACCCTGGACGTGTGAATCAACATCAGCTCTATCAGAGTAATACCCTGGACGTGTGAATCAACATCAGCTCCTCTATCAGAGTAATACCCTGGACGTGTGAATCAACATCAGCTCTATCAGAGTAATACCCTGGACGTGTGAATCAACATCAGCTCTATCAGAGTAATACCCTGGACGTGTGAATCAACATCAGCTCCTCTCTCAGAGTAATACCCTGGACGTGTGAATCAACATCAGCTCCTCTCTCAGAGTAATACCCTGGACGTGTGAATCAACATCAGCTCCTCTATCAGAGTAATACCCTGGACGTGTGAATCAACATCAGCTCCTCTCTCAGAGTCATACCCTGGACGTGTGAATCAACATCACCTCCTCTATTAGAGTAATACCCTGGACGTGTGAATCAACATCGGCTCCTCTCTCAGATTAATACCCTGGACGTGTGATTCAACATCAGCTCCTCTCTCAGAGTAATACCCTGGACGTGTGAATCAACATCAGCTCCTCTCTCAGGGTAATACCCTGGACGTGTGAATCAACATCAGCTCCTCTCTCAGAGTAATACCCTGGACGTGTGAATCAACATCAGCTCCTCTATCAGAGTAATACCCTGGACGTGTGAATCAACATCAGCTCCTCTCTCAGAGTAATACCCTGGACGTGTGAATCAACATCAGCTCCTCTATCAGAGTAATACCCTGGACGTGTGAATCAACATCAGCTCCTCTATCAGAGTAATACCCTGGACGTGTGAATCAACATCAGCTCCTCTATCAGAGTAATACCCTGGACGTGTGAATCAACATCAGCTCCTCTATCAGAGTAATACCCTGGACGTGTGAATCAACATCAGCTCCTCTATCAGAGTAATACCCTGGACGTGTGATTCAACATCAGCTCCTCTCAGAGTAATACCCTGGACGTGTGAATCAACATCAGCTCTATCAGAGTAATACCCTGGACGTGTGAATCAACATCAGCTCTATCAGAGTAATACCCTGGACGTGTGAATCAACATCAGCTCCTCTATCAGAGTAATACCCTGGACGTGTGAATCAACATCAGCTCCTCTATCAGAGTAATACCCTGGACGTGTGATTCAACATCAGCTCCTCTCAGAGTAATACCCTGGACGTGTGAATCAACATCAGCTCTATCAGAGTAATACCCTGGACGTGTGAATCAACATCAGCTCTCTCAGAGTAATACCCTGGACGTGTGAATCAACATCAGCTCCTCTCTCAGAGTAATACCCTGGACGTGTGAATCAACTTCAGCTCCTCTCTCAGAGTAATACCCTGGACGTGTGAATCAACATCAGCTCCTCTCTCAGAGTAATACCCTGGACGTGTGAATCATCATCAGCTCCTCTCTCAGAGTAATACCCTGGACGTGTGAATCAACATCAGCTCCTCTATCAGAGTAATACCCTGGACGTGTGAATCAACATCAGCTCCTCTCTCAGAGTAATACCCTGGACGTGTGAATCAACATCAGCTCCTCTATCAGAGTAATACCCTGGACGTGTGAATCAACATCAGCTCCTCTATCAGAGTAATACCCTGGACGTGTGAATCAACATCAGCTCCTCTATCAGAGTAATACCCTGGACGTGTGAATCAACATCAGCTCTATCAGAGTAATACCCTGGACGTGTGAATCAACATCAGCTCCTCTCTCAGAGTAATACCCTGGACGTGTGAATCAACATCAGCTCCTCTATCAGAGTAATACCCTGGACGTGTGAATCAACATCAGCTCTATCAGAGTAATACCCTGGACGTGTGAATCAACATCAGCTCCTCTCTCAGAGTAATACACTGGACGTGTGAATCAACATCAGCTCCTCTATCAGAGTAATACCCTGGACGTGTGAATCAACATCAGCTCTATCAGAGTAATACCCTGGACGTGTGAATCAACATCAGCTCTATCAGAGTAATACCCTGGACGTGTGAATCAACATCAGCTCCTCTATCAGAGTAATACCCTGGACGTGTGAATCAACATCAGCTCCTCTATCAGAGTAATACCCTGGACGTGTGATTCAACATCAGCTCCTCTCAGAGTAATACCCTGGACGTGTGAATCAACATCAGCTCCTCTCTCAGAGTAATACCCTGGACGTGTGAATCAACATCAGCTCCTCTCTCAGAGTAATACCCTGGACGTGTGAATCAACATCAGCTCCTCTATCAGAGTAATACCCTGGACGTGTGAATCAACATCAGCTCCTCTCTCAGAGTAATACCCTGGACGTGTGAATCAACATCAGCTCCTCTATCAGAGTAATACCCTGGACGTGTGAATCAACATCAGCTCCTCTATCAGAGTAATACCCTGGACGTGTGAATCAACATCAGCTCCTCTATCAGAGTAATACCCTGGACGTGTGATTCAACATCAGCTCCTCTCTCAGAGTAATACCCTGGACGTGTGAATCAACATCAGCTCCTCTATCAGAGTAATACCCTGGACGTGTGAATCAACATCAGCTCCTCTATCAGAGTAATACCCTGGACGTGTGAATCAACATCAGTTCCTCTATCAGAGTAATACCCTGGACGTGTGAATCAACATCAGCTCCTCTATCAGAGTAATACCCTGGACGTGTGAATCAACATCAGCTCCTCTATCAGAGTAATACCCTGGACGTGTGAATCAACATCAGCTCTATCAGAGTAATACCCTGGACGTGTGAATCAACATCAGCTCCTCTCTCAGAGTAATACCCTGGACGTGTGAATCAACATCAGCTCCTCTCTCAGAGTAATACCCTGGACGTGTGAATCAACATCAGCTCCTCTCTCAGAGTAATACCCTGGACGTGTGAATCAACATCAGCTCCTCTCTCAGGGTAATACCCTGGACGTGTGAATCAACATCAGCTCCTCTCTCAGAGTAATACCCTGGACGTGTGAATCAACATCACGTTACCTGTCTGAGTCCCAAATGGCCTGTAATTGTGCACATCACATTGGGCACAGGACATCATTTCAACGTGGATAATTGTGTAATTTTTGGTTGAGACGTTGATCAATGAGATTGATCAACCTATTACAACCTATTACAACCCACTCAAAAAGATAGCCAACAGTTAGTTGAATTCCCAATGTGTTTTCACTGTGCTTTCAACCATCTAAAAGCACAACCAAATTCCAATCGAAAAACAATGTCAAATTGTTGGTTTAGTTGTCACCCAAATGTCTACCACAGCTCGTTCCACCGTTTAAGAATACATTGTCAGATATTTAGTTAATTTATACAACAGGTTCATGTGTTATCACTGTGCTTCATCTAATAGCAGAACCAACTGACCTGGATTGCAGTTGAAAGTACATTCTTAAAGTGATCATCGCTGTTCCAGATTCTGTGCAGATTATGACAGCAACTGTGAAGATCTCCACAGACCTGTGACGACCTAGGCATGCCATCTTGACCTGTGACGACATTAAGCATGCCATCTTGACCTGTGACGACCTAGGCATGCCATCTTGACCTGTGACGACCTAGGCATGCCATCTTGACCTGTGACGACATTAAGCATGCCATCTTGACCTGTGACGACCTAGGCATGCCATCTTGACCTGTGACGACCTAGGCATGCCATCTTGACCTGTGACGACCTAAGCATGCCATCTTGACCTGTGACGACCTAGGCATGCCATCTTGACCTGTGACGACCTAAGCATGCCATCCTGACCTGTGACGACCTAGGCATGCCATCTTGACCTGTGACGACCTAAGCATGCCATCTTGACCTGTGACGACATAAGCATGCCATCTTGACCTGTGACGACATAAGCATGCCATCTTGACCTGTGACGACCTAAGCATGCCATCTTGACCTGTGACGACATAAGCATGCCATCTTGACCTGTGACGACCTAGGCATGCCATCTTGACCTGTGACGACCTAGGCATGCCATCTTGACCTGTGACGACCTAGGCATGCCATCTTGACCTGTGACGACCTAGGCATGCCATCTTGACCTGTGACGACCTAGGCATGCCATCTTGACCTGTGACGACCTAGGCATGCCACCTTGACCTGTGACGACCTAGGCATGCCATCTTGACCTGTGACGACATTAAGCATGTCATCTTGACCTGTGATGACCTAAGCATGCCACCTTGACCTGTGACGACCTAGGCATGCCATCTTGACCTGTGATGACCTAAGCATGCCATCTTGACCTGTGACGACCTAAGCATGCCATCTTGATCTGTGACGACCTAAGCATGCCACTTTGACCTGTGACGACCTAGGCATGCCATCTTGACCTGTGACGAACTAAGCATGCCATCTTGACCTGTGACGACCTAAGAATGCCATCTTGACCTGTGACGACCTAAGCATGCCACCTTGACCTGTGACGACCTAAGCATGCCATCTTGACCTGTGACGACCTAAGCATGCCACCTTGACCTGTGACGACCTAAGCATGCCGTCTTGACCTGTGACGACCTAAGCATGCCATCTTGACCTGTGACGACCTAGGCATGCCATCTTGACCTGTGACGACCTAGGCATGCCACCTTGACCTGTGACGACCTAGGCATGCCATCTTGACCTGTGATGACCTAGGCATGCCACCTTGACCTGTGACGACCTAGGCATGCCATCTTGACCTGTGATGACCTAGGCACGCCATCTTGATCTGTGACGACCTAAGCATGCCACTTTGACCTGTGACGACCTAAGCATGCCATCTTGATCTGTGACGACCTAAGCATGCCATCTTGACCTGTGACGACCTAAGCATGCCATCTTGACCTGTGACGACCTAGGCATGCCATCTTGACCTGTGACGAACTAAGCATGCCATCTTGACCTGTGACGACCTAAGAATGCCATCTTGACCTGTGACGACCTAAGCATGCCATCTTGACCTGTGACGACCTAAGCATGCCATCTTGACCTGTGACGACCTAGGCATGCCACCTTGACCTGTGACGACCTAGGCATGCCACCTTGACCTGTGACGACCTAGGCATGCCATCTTGACCTGTGATGACCTAGGCACGCCATCTTGATCTGTGACGACCTAAGCATGCCATCTTGACCTGTGACGACCTAAGCATGCCATCTTGATCTGTGACGACCTAAGCATGCCATCTTGACCTGTGACGACCTAAGCATGCCGTCTTGACCTGTGACGACCTAAGCATGCCATCTTGACCTGTGACGACCTAAGCATGCCATTTTGACCTGTGACGACCTAGGCATGCCACCTTGACCTGTGACGACCTAGGCACGCCATCTTGACCTGTGACGACCTAGGCATGCCACCTTGACCTGTGACGACCTAGGCACGCCATCTTGACCTGTGACGACCTAAGCATGCCATCTTGACCTGTGACGACCTAAGCATGCCATCTTGAACATGTACACTTTCTATGACTACATAAGACGACATTTATAGTTACAGGAACCTCAAAATGTGGTCATGGATGTGTTACTCATTTTAAGGTTGAACGTCACACTAGTTTGTAAATAGCCTTAACTTTAGACAAATTACTGTATTATAACATTGATACTGAATTGTGTTTGGTTGTCATTACACACACCTGGTCATCATTACACACACCTGGTCATCATTATTACACACACCTGGTCATCATTATTGCACACACCTGGTCCATCATTACACACATCTGGTCCATCATTATTACACACACCTGGTCCATCATCATTACACACACCTGGTCATCATCATTACACACACCTGGTCATCATTACACGCACCTGGTCCATCTTTATTACACACACCTGGTCATCATTACACACACCTGGTCCATCATTACACACACCTGGTCCATCATCATTACACACACCTGGACTTCATCATGACCTTGATTCCCTTCCCTTTATTTAACCCTCAGTAGCCTCAGTTATCAGACAGTATTGGTTTGTTTTCATTCTCATTCCGTACACGTCTCATGTTTTTTTAAATCTGCATTCTTCTTCATTAAACTCACCTTCTGCACCTGCTTCCTGACTCCTAGTGTATACATTACATAGAGTAACAGTGGTCTAACTCACCTTCTGCACCTGCCTCCTGACTCCTAGTGTATACATTACATAGAGTAACAGTGGTCTAACTCACATTCTGCACCTGCCTCCTGACTCCTAGTGTATACATTACATAGAGTAACAGTGGTCTAACTCACCTTCTGCACCTGCCTCCTGACTCCTAGTGTATACATTACATAGAGTAGCAGTGGTCTAACTCACCTTCTGCACCTGCCTCCTGACTCCTAGTGTATACATTACATAGAGTAGCAGTGGTCTAACTCACCTTCTGCACCTGCTTCCTGACTCCTAGTGTATACATTACATAGAGTAGCAGTGGTCTAACTCACCTTCTGCACCTGCCTCCTGACTCCTAGTGTATACATTACATAGAGTAACAGTGGTCTAACTCACCTTCTGCACCTGCTTCCTGACTCCTAGTGTATACATTACATAGAGTAACAGTGGTCTAACTCACCTTCTGCACCTGCCTCCTGACTCCTAGTGTATACATTACATAGAGTAACAGTGGTCTAACTCACCTTCTGCACCTGCCTCCTGACTCCTAGTGTATACATTACATAGAGTAACAGTGGTCTAACTCACCTTCTGCACCTGCCTCCTGACTCCTAGTGTATACATTACATAGAGTAACAGTGGTCTAACTCACCTTCTGCACCTGCCTCCTGACTCCTAGTGTATACATTACATAGAGTAACAGTGGTCTAACTCACCTTCTGCACCTGCCTCCTGACTCCTAGTGTATACATTACATAGAGTAACAGCGGTCTAACTCACCTTCTGCACCTGCCTCCTGACTCCTAGATTATACGTAACATTTTCTACAAATCATTCATTTAGATTTATGTTTCCATCTAAACCAAAAATCGAAATTAAAAAATAGGACAAATTAAATCAAATGTTAAATGCCGTCTTAAATAAAGTTTGATTTGATTTAATCCTTTTCTTTCATTTAGATTTTTGGTTGAGATGAAGACGTGAATCCAACATATAAATGATTAATTTGTAGACGAACTGGAATTAAAGCCAGACTCAGTCAGAGGCTCAGATGGAACTATCTAATCAGAAGATACATCTCCTTTAAATGTTGATATCTGGTTGTGTTGACAACCAAACACAATTCAATATCACTAAATATCATGACATTTGTAATCAACCAAAGCTTGAAATCATAGACTATCCTCTCTCTCGTCTACACATATAGAGCAAGTAGCTCAAATCAAATCAAATTATATTTGTCACATACGCCTAATACAACAGGTTTAGACCTTTATGCCAAATCTTTTCAGTCTCCTGAGGGGCGTTGTCGTGCCCTCTTCATTACTGTCTTGGTGTGTTTGGACCGTGATAGTTTGTTGGTGATGTGGACACTTGGCTGGTTTGACAGTTAACCCACTATTCCTAGGCCGTCATTGTAAATAAGAATTTGTTTCTAACTGACTAGCCTAGTTAAATAAACACATTTCATAGATATGTCAAGTGCAGCATCTGGTTGCCCCTCATTACACACAACAGACCAGCAAATATTCTTTACATCATCAACATATGAATCACAACTAAACGTATTGAATGACCTTTTATACACTATATTAGGCCCAGCCTGACCTTTTATAGACTATATTAGGCCCAGCCTTTGGAACGTTGGTATTCCTAGATATGGCTACTATATTGTGATCACTACATCCTATGGATCTGGATACTGCTTTCATACAGCACATTTCTGCAGCATTAGTAAAGATGTGATCAATACATGTTGATTTTATTCCTGTGCTGTTTGTAACTACCCTGGTAGGTTGACTGACATTTTTTATATTTTGTTTCCTCACAACCTGGAATTAAAATAGATTTTTTGGGGGTTTGTATCATTTGATCTAAACAACATGCCTACCACTTTGAAGATGCAAAATATTTTTGATTGTGAAACAAACACGAAATAAGACAAAAAATCGGAGAACTTTAAAGTGCACAACTATTCACCCCCTCCAAAGTCAATACTTTGTAGAGCCACCTTTGGCAGCAATTACAGCTTCAAGTCTCTTGGGGTATGTCTCTATAAGCTTGGCACATCTAGCCACTGGGGTTTTTGCCCATTCTTCAAGGCAAAACTGCTCCAGCTCCTTCAAGTTGGAAGGTTTCCGCTGATGTACAGAAATTTTAGGTCATACCACAGCTTCTCAGTTGGATTGAGGTCTGGGCTTTGACTAGGCCCTTACAAGACTTTTAAATGTTTCCCCTTAAACCACTTGAGTGTTCCTTTAGCAGAATGCTTAGGGACATTGTCCTGCTGGAAAGTGAACATCCGTCCCAGTCTCAAATCTCTAGAAGACTGAAACAGGTTTCCCTCAAGAATTTCAAGACCAGTTTCACAGTCCCTGCCGATGAAAAACATCCCTACAGCATGATGCTGCCACCAGCATGCTTCACTGTGGGGATGGTGTTCTCAGGGTGATGAAAGGTGTTGGGTTTGCGCCAGACATAGCGTTTTCCTTGATGGACAAAAAGCTCAATTTGAGTCTCATCTGACCAGAGTTCCTTCTTCCATATGTTTGGGGAGTCTCCCACATGCCTTTTGGCGAACACCAAACGTGTTTGCATATGTTTTTCTTTAAGCAATGACTTTTTTCTGACCACTCTTCCGTAAAGCCGAGCTCTGTGGAGTGTACGGGTTAAAGTGGTCCTGCGGAAAGATACTAAAATCTCCGCTTTGGAGCTTTGCAGCTCCTTCAGGGTTATCTTTGGTCTCTTTGTTGCCTCTCTGATTAATGCCCTCCTTGCCTGGTCCGTGAGTTTTGGTGGGCGGTCCTCTCTTGGCAGGTTTGTTGTGTGCCATATTCTTTCCATTTTTTAATAATGGATTTAATGGTGCTCCGTGGAATGTTCAAAGTTTCGGATATTTTTTTATAACCCAACACTGATCTGTACTTCTCCACAACTTTGTCCCTGACCTTGGAGAGCTCCTTGGTCTTCATGGTGCCGCTTGCTTGGCGGTGCCCCTTGCTTGGTGGTTTTGCAGACTCTGCGGCCTTTCTGAACAGGTGTATATATACTGAGATCATGTGACACTTAGATTGCACACAGATGGACTTTATTTTACTAATTATGTGACTTCTGAAGGTAATTGGTTGCACCAGATCTTATTTAGGGACTTCATAGCAAAGGGGGTGAATACATATGCATGCACCACTTTTCAGTTGTAATTCTTTTATAATTTTTTTAAACAAGTTATTTTTTTCATTTTACTTCACCAATCTGGACTATTTTGTGTATGTCCATTACATGAAATCCAAATAAAATCTATTTAAATTCCAGGTTGTAATGCAACAAAATAGGAAAAACGCCAAAGGGGATGAATACTTTTGAAAGGCACTGTATTGCTACCACTGTATCATCAAATATCTTATCTAAGTGAGTTTCAGACATAAATTAAGTTACTTACTTATGCTAACGCCCCTTGGATAATGTACATTTTGACAACTCATTCTCACAATGGTTTAACTTAGCTGGTCTTGGGTCATTAATAAGTCATTGTTTCAACCTTGAAATGCATGGACAGAGTCGAGGAGCCAAGTTGATTTTGGATGGACTCCGTCATGCCTGTAGAGTATCTTCTGTTTCCAGAAGGTGTCAAAGTTATCAATAAAAGTGACTCCAGCAGAGCTACAGTAATCTTTTAGCCAGATGTGTAATGCCAGCAGTCTGCTGAATCTTTCACACCCGCGGCCCAACGATGGTACTGGACCTGAAATGACTGGCCTTTTTTGGAGTCTTTTAATGCTAAAATCAGTTCTTTAAAATCAATTTTCAGATGTTCTGAATGTCCTGATGTCGCTCCTGGCATCTGACAGTCGTTTTGTCAAGGGAGATGTCTAAAAGGGATTGAATTTGTTGTTGCCACATTGTTTCTTGGTAGGTTTCCACACAACTTTCCTTCCATCTATAGCATTTCTTAATAAGGATCCTACCCTTCTTGCCAAATTTCGCCAAAAATTAGATACCCAAATCTAACTGCCTGTAGCTCAGGCCCTGAAGCAAGAATATGCATATTATTGGTACCATTTGAAGGAAAACACTTTGAAGTTTGTGTAAATGTGAAAGGAATATATGAGAATATAATACAATAGATCTGGTAAAATATAATACAAAGGCAAAACCAACCGTTCTTTTGTATTTTTTTTGTACCATCATCTTTGAAATGCAAGAGAAAGGCCATAATGTATTATTCCAGCCCAGATGCAATTTAGATTTTGGCCACTAGATGGCAGCAGTCTATTTTCTAAGTTTTAGACTGATCCAATGTTTTAGACTGATCCCATATGGGGGAGGGAATGCTGTCACCTCCAGGTAGGTGTTTGTCCCCTTGTGTGCTGAGGGTGTCAGGTTCTTGTTCAGTTCTTTTCATTTAGGTCACAACAGACTAGTGCATGTCCCTGGGCCTGGAAATGATTGATTTCCCCCTCCAGGATGGAGAAGCTGTCTTCATTAAAGTATGGGGATTCTAGTGGGGGGATATAGGTAGCACACAGGAGGACATTTTTCTCTGTTAAGATAATTTCCTTTTGAATTTCTAGCCAGATGTAAACTGTTCCTGCTTTGATTAATTTAACAGAGTGAGTTAGTTCTGCTCTATACCAAATTAGCATACCCCCTGAGTCTCTTCCCTGTTTCACACCTGGTAGTTTGGTGGATGGGACTACCAGCTCTCTGTAACGTAGAGGGCAACCAGTGGGTCCATCTCCTCTAAAGCAGGTTTCTTGTAGGATGACACTGTCTGGTCCAGGTTTATGCTCTTTAGGCCAAAGGCAGATGAACTCAGGCCTTGGATATTCCAGGATGACATAGTGAAGGCTTTGTGTTCCATAAAGTGTCCAATGTTGTTAGTCGTGTGGTTTGACCTCAGACCAGTAAGTGTGAGCAGAGCCTGCTAAGCATTTGGTACATGCCATTTTCTTGCCCTAGTGTAAGAGTGGGGTTTGGGCCTGTTTGCCTGCTCAGGGCCTGGACGTATGTATGACTTTCATGTTGAGTCCCCCTTTGCAGGAGTGGTGGGCATGGGGTGGGCAGGAGGGGCATTGGTCTGATCTGACGTGGCCTAAATGGGGTTCACTTGGAGGGTGTTAATTGGTTGGGGTGGGGTTGTGGATGTGGCTGGTGGTGCTGTGGTCTGAGGGGGGAGTCCCACAGGTCTGGGAGAGGGTCTCGCTGGTCGTAAAGGCTGTTCAAGTCCAGGGTGGAGTGTTGGGCCAGGTAAATATTTGGTTTTGAGGCCCAGTCACAGGAAATACTTGCGTTTTCCTGTGGTATGTTAGCAGGGTAGAGATAACCAATTGTGCGTTGGGGAAAGTAGAATAAGCTTTTTCAATCACTCTCTTTCCTGCTGTGCTCTCAGGTTTGAGCCTGTGTGTATTATTATGTGGCTGGGTGACCTCCTGCTGTGCTCTCAGGTTTGTGCCTTTGTGTATTATTATGTGGCTGGGTGACCTCCTGCTGTGCTCTCAGGTTTGAGCCTGTGTGTATTATTATGTGGCTGGGTGACCTCCTGCTGTGCTCTCAGGTTAGTGCCTGTGTGTATTATTATGTGGCTGGGTGACCTCCTGCTGTGCTCTCAGGTTAGTGCCTGTGTGTATTATTATGTGGCTGGGTGACCTCCTGCTGTGCTCTCAGGTTTGAGCCTGTGTGTATTATTATGTGGCTGGGTGACCTCCTGCTGTGCTCTCAGGTTAGTGCCTGTGTGTATTATTATGTGGCTGGGTGACCTCCTGCTGTGCTCTCAGGTTAGTGCCTTTGTGTATTATTATGTGGCTGGGTGACCTCCTGCTGTGCTCTCAGGTTAGAGCCTGTGTGTATTATTATGTGGCTGGGTGACCTCCTGCTGTGCTCTCAGGTTTGTGCCTGTGTGTATTATTATGTGGCTGGGTGACCCTAGTTGGTCCTCAGACAGAAGGTCTAGGGCGTGCTGGGTGTTTGGACACCAGAGTTTAGACACTGTGTGTTTGGGAAAAAGTGTATTTTCTTGTACATATATATTTCCCGTTTGTGTCCATAAGGAGTACAATCTGTGTCTTGTGTATGTCCTCAGTAGGTGTGGGGGGGTTGTCAGGAGGGCAATCAGGGTGGCTGATGGGGGGGGGGGGGTGCTCAGAGGGGGTGAGATCCCCTGGGCTTGGGGGTGAGATCCCCTGGGCTTGGGGTTCTTCATTTGTCTGTTCTGCTGTGATGTCAAGGCTGTGGTCAGGATCTGAGGTGGACTGTCCTGCTCCTGCTCTTTCACCTGGTGATGTTGTCTCACCACTGTCCAGAGTCCAGATATGTCTCTCTCCACATCCAGCAGGGGTTTTGTTGAGCTGGAATATGTTTTGTGCTGTCTGGAGTGTGCTCAGCTTGTATTCCAGCTCCACCTGCTTTACCTCCAGCTGGGTGAATGTATTCTTCATTTTAATGAGGGAGTAGTACTCTGTGCTGGGAGGTTGACTTTCTGGTTGGGGTTGCTCGTCTGTGGGGTTTTATAATGAAGAGCTCTGGTCTGACACGCTCAGGGTGGGCGTATCTTTCTCAAGAGAGAACTTATCCTGCTGAGCTCTCTCCTTGATAATGTGAAAGTCCAGCTGAAACTGTTCGGGGTTGCCCTTGTACCATTGTTGTTCCAGACGTGTACAGGTTCACATTGGCTGACTCAGAGTCCTTGTTATCTAGTATCCTAGTTTCCACCCATCGCAACCCCCGCCCCCCCCCCTCTTAACAAAGAGGTAGTGTGTTAATATAGCAATGTGCCATGCCAGGGGATGTGTGGAAGATGAAGTTGCTTATATTCTCAGCAAAAAAGTGTCCCTTGATTTTCCACAAGGAGCTTCTCCTTATATTTTTTTACATCCAGAGGGTACTGTATTGTAATGATCTCTGAATGGACTCCGTCATGCCTGTAGAGTATCTTCTGTTTCCAGAAGGTGTCAAAGTTATCAATAAAAGTGACTCCAGCAGAGCTACAGTAATCTTTTAGCCAGATGTGTAATGCCAGCAGTCTGCTGAATCTTTCACACCCGCGGCCCAACGATGGTACTGGACCTGAAATGACTGGCCTTTTTTGGAGTCTTTTAATGCTAAAATCAGTTCTTTAAAATCAATTTTCAGATGTTCTGAATGTCCTGATGTCGCTCCTGGCATCTGACAGTCGTTTTGTCAAGGGAGATGTCTAAAAGGGATTGAATTTGTTGTTGCCACATTGTTTCTTGGTAGGTTTCCACACAACTTTCCTTCCATCTATAGCATTTCTTAATAAGGATCCTACCCTTCTTGCCAAATTTCGCCAAAAATTAGATACCCAAATCTAACTGCCTGTAGCTCAGGCCCTGAAGCAAGAATATGCATATTATTGGTACCATTTGAAGGAAAACACTTTGAAGTTTGTGTAAATGTGAAAGGAATATATGAGAATATAATACAATAGATCTGGTAAAATATAATACAAAGGCAAAACCAACCGTTCTTTTGTATTTTTTTTGTACCATCATCTTTGAAATGCAAGAGAAAGGCCATAATGTATTATTCCAGCCCAGATGCAATTTAGATTTTGGCCACTAGATGGCAGCAGTCTATTTTCTAAGTTTTAGACTGATCCAATGTTTTAGACTGATCCCATATGGGGGAGGGAATGCTGTCACCTCCAGGTAGGTGTTTGTCCCCTTGTGTGCTGAGGGTGTCAGGTTCTTGTTCAGTTCTTTTCATTTAGGTCACAACAGACTAGTGCATGTCCCTGGGCCTGGAAATGATTGATTTCCCCCTCCAGGATGGAGAAGCCCCTTGATTTTCCACAAGGAGCTTCTCCTTATATTTTTTTACATCCAGAGGGTACTGTATTGTAATGATCTCTGAACAGAGGGAAGGGGTTTCAAAGGCCTCTGCATTTAGGTGAGGTAGGCTGTGAGACTCACCTGCCATTGTTGGGCTCAAGGGCTTTGACACCTCAGTGCTAATTTAAGTTGTATCTGTTCTGTCCAAGCAAGCTTGGAAGCCTTAACTGAGCATTCAGTCCTTGTAAAGTAAAATATATCATTGCAAAGTATTTTTCTTCTTGGCTTTAACATTATTTTTTCCCCCTTCAGACTAAACATTACTCAGTTCCAGGTTGGATGGTGTTTTCAGGTTCCAGGTTGGATGGTGTTTTCAGGTTCCAGGTTGGATGGTATTGTCAGGTTCCAGGTTGGATGGTGTTTTCAGGTTCCAGGTTGGATGGTGTTTTCAGGTTCCAGGTTGGATGGTGTTTTCAGGTTCCAGGTTGGATGGTGTTTTCAGGTTCCAGGTTGGATGGTGTTTTCAGGGTCCAGTTTCCAGGTTGGATGGTGTTTTCAGGTTCCAGGTTGGATGGTGTTTTCAGGTTCCAGGTTGGATGGTATTTTCAGGTTCCAGGTTGGATGGTGTTTTCAGGTTCCAGGTTCCAGGTTGGATGGCATTTTCAGGTTCCAGGTTGGATGGTGTTTTCAGGTTCCAGGTTGGATGGTGTTGTCAGGTTCCAGGTTGGATGGCATTTTCAGGTTCCAGGTTGGATGGTGTTTTCAGGTTCCAGGTTGGATGGTGTTTTCAGGTTCCAGGTTGGATGGTGTTTTCAGGTTCCAGGTTGGATGGTATTTTCAGGTTCCAGGTTGGATGGTGTTTTCAGGTTCCAGGTTGGATGGTGTTTTCAGGTTCCAGGTTGGATGGTGTTTTCAGGTTCCATGTTGGATGGTGTTTTCAGGTTCCAGGTTGGATGGTGTTTTCAGGTTCCAGGTTGGATGGTGTTTTCAGGTTCCAGGTTCCAGGTTGGATGGTGTTTTCAGGTTCCAGGTTGGATGGTATTTTCAGGTTCCAGGTTGGATGGTGTTTTCAGGTTCCAGGTTCCAGGTTGGATGGCATTTTCAGGTTCCAGGTTGGATGGTATTTTCAGGTTCCAGGTTGGATGGTATTTTCAGGTTCCAGGTTGGATGGTGTTTTCAGGTTCCAGGTTCCAGGTTGGATGGCATTTTCAGGTTCCAGGTTGGATGGCATTTTCAGGTTCCAGGTTGGATGGTGTTTTCAGGTTCCAGGTTGGATGGTGTTTTCAGGTTCCAGGTTGGATGGTGTTTTCAGGTTCCAGGTTGGATGGTGTTTTCAGGTCCCAGGTTGGATGGTGTTTACAGGTTCCAGGTTGGATGGTCTTTTCAGGTTCCAGGTTGGATGGTGTTTTCAGGTTCCAGGTTGGATGGTATTTTCAGGTTCCAGGTTGGATGGTGTTTTCAGGTTTCTGTTGTTTATTTGACAGAGTGTTTGCTGTATAAGTTGGAAATAAAAATCTTTGGTAGTAGGAATCTAAAAATCCTTGTCCAAAATCTTGGTTGTAGGTTGGAAGTTTTGTTTTGGAGTGAAGGTTATGTTGTGGAGGGTAGTATCCTGTATGTGTCCTGGTGACATAGTGAAGGTTATGTTGTAGAGGGTAGTATCCTGTATATGTCCTGGTGACATAGTGAAGGTTATGTTGTAGAGGGTAGTATCCTGTATATGTCCTGGTGACATAGTGTTGTGGAGGGTAGTATCCTGTACATGTCCTGGTGACATAGTGAAGGTTATGTTGTGGAGGGTAGTATCCTGTATATGTCCTGGTGACATAGTGTTGTAGAGGGTAGCATCCTGTATATGTCCTGGTGACATAGTGTTGTGGAGGGTAGTATCCTGTATATGTCCTGGTGACATAGTGGAGGTTATGTTGTGGAGGGTGGTATTCTGTATTTGTCCTGGTGACATAGTTTTGTGGAGGGTGGTATCCTGTATATGTCCTGGTGACATAGTGTTGTGTAGTGTAATATCCTGTATATATGCTGGTGACATAGTGGAGGTTATGTTGTGGAGGGTGGTATCCTGTATTTGTCCTGGTGACATAGTGTTGTGGAGGGTAGCATCCTGTATATGTCCTGGTGACATAGTGAAGGTTATGTTGTGGAGGGTAGTATCCTGTATATGTCCTGCTGACATAGTGTTGTGGAGGGTAGTATCATGTATATGTCCTGGTGACATAGTGAAGGTTATGTTGTGGAGGGTAGTATCCTGTATATGTCCTGGTGACATAGTGTTGTGGAGGGTAGTATCCTGTATATGTCCTGGTGACATAGTGTTGTGGAGGGTAGTATCCTGTATATGTCCTGGTGACATAGTGAAGGTTATGTTGTGGAGGGTAGTATCCTGTATATATCCTGGTGACATAGTGAAGGTTATGTTGTGGAGGGTAGTATCCTGTATATGTCCTGGTGACATAGTGTTGTGGATGGTAGTATCCTGTATATGTCCTGGTGACATAGTGTTGTGTAGTGTAATATCCTGTATATATGCTGGTGACATAGTGGAGGTTATGTTGTGGAGGGTGGTATCCTGTATTTGTCCTGGTGACATAGTGTTGTGGAGTGTAATATCCTGTATATATGCTGGTGACATAGTGGAGGTTATGTTGTGGAGGGTAGTATCCTGTATATGTCCTGGTGACATAGTGAAGGTTATGTTGTGGAGGGTAGTATCCTGTATATGTCCTGGTGACATAGTGAAGGTTATGTTGTGGTGGGTAGCATCCTGTATATGTCCTGGTGACATAGTGAAGGTTATGTTGTGGAGGGTAGTATCCTGTATATGTCCTGGTGACATAGTGTTGTGGAGGGTAGTATCCTGTATATGTCCTGGTGACATAGTGTTGTAGAGGGTAGTATCCTGTATATGTCCTGGTGACATAGTGAAGGTTATGTTGTGGAGGGTAGTATCCTGTATATGTCCTGGTGACATAGTGTTGTAGAGGGTAGTATCCTGTATATGTCCTGGTGACATAGTGAAGGTTATGTTGTAGAGGGTAGTATCCTGTATATGTCCTGGTGACATAGTGTTGTGGAGGGTAGTATCCTGTATATGTCCTGGTGACATAGTGTTGTAGAGGGTAGTATCCTGTATATATCCTGGTGACATAGTGTTGTGGAGGGTAGTATCCTGTATATGTCCTGGTGACATAGTGAAGGTTATGTTGTGGAGGGTAGTATCCTGTATATGTCCTGGTGACATAGTGTTGTGGAGGGTGGTATCCTGTATATGTCCTGGTGACATAGTGTTGTGGAGGGTGGTATCCTGTATATGTCCTGGTGACATAGTGTTGTGGAGGGTAGTATCCTGTATATGTCCTGGTGACATAGTGTTGTGTAGTGTAATATCCTGTATATATGCTGGTGACATAGTGGAGGTTATGTTGTGGAGGGTGGTATCCTGTATTTGTCCTGGTGACATAGTGTTGTGGAGGGTGGTATCCTGTATATGTCCTGGTGACATAGTGTTGTGGAGGGTGGTATCCTGTGTATGTCCTGGTGACATAGTGTTGTGGAGGGTAGTATCCTGTATATGTCCTGGTGACATAGTGGAGGTTATGTTGTGGAGGGTGGTATTCTGTATTTGTCCTGGTGACATAGTGTTGTGGAGGGTGGTATCCTGTATATGTCCTGGTGACATAGTGTTGTGTAGTGTAATATCCTGTATATGTCCTGGTGACATAGTGTTGTGGAGGGTAGTATCCTGTATATGTCCTGGTGACATAGTGAAGGTTATGTTGTGGAGGGTAGTATCCTGTATATGTCCTGGTGACATAGTGAAGGTTATGTTGTGGAGGGTAGTATCCTGTATATGTCCTGGTGACATAGTGTTGTGGAGGGTAGTATCCTGTATATGTCCTGGTGACATAGTGTTGTGGAGGGTAGTATCCTGTATATGTCCTGGTGACATAGTGAAGGTTATGTTGTGGAGGGTAGTATCCTGTATATGTCCTGGTGACATAGTGAAGGTTATGTTGTGGAGTGTAGTATCCTGTATATGTCCTGGTGACATAGTGAAGGTTATGTTGTGGAGGGTAGTATCCTGTATATGTCCTGGTGACATAGTGAAGGTTATGTTGTGGAGGGTAGTATCCTGTATATGTCCTGGTGACATAGTGGAGGGTAGTATCCTGTATATGTCCTGGTGACATAGTGAAGGTTATGTTGTAGAGGGTAGTATCCTGTATATGTCCTGGTGACATAGTGTTGTGGAGGGTAGTATCCTGTATATGTCCTGGTGACATAGTGTTGTGGAGGGTAGTATCCTGTATATGTCCTGGTGACATAGTGTTGTGGAGGGTAGTATCCTGTATATGTCCTGGTGACATAGTGTTGTGGAGGGTAGTATCCTGTATATGTCCTGGTGACATAGTGAAGGTTATGTTGTAGAGGGTAGTATCCTGTATATGTCCTGGTGACATAGTGTTGTGGAGTGTAGTATCCTGTATATGTCCTGGTGACGTAGTGAAGGTTATGTTGTGGAGGGTAGTATCCTGTATATGTCCTGGTGACATAGTGAAGGTTATGTTGTGGAGGGTAGTACCCTGTATATGTCCTGGTGACATAGTGAAGGTTATGTTGTGGAGGGTAGTATCCTGTATATGTCCTGGTGACATAGTGTTGTGGAGGGTGGTATCCTGTATATGTCCTGGTGACATAGTGTTGTGGAGGGTAGTATCCTGTATATGTCCTGGTGACATAGTGTTGTGGAGGGTAGTATCCTGTATATGTCCTGGTGACATAGTGTTGTGGAGGGTAGTATCCTGTATATGTCCTGGTGACATAGTGTTGTGGAGGGTGGTATCCTGTATATGTCCTGGTGACATAGTGTTGTGGAGGGTGGTATCCTGTATATGTCCTGGTGACATAGTGTTGTGGAGGGTAGTATCCTGTATATGTCCTGGTGACATAGTGTTGTGTAGTGTAATATCCTGTATATATGCTGGTGACATAGTGGAGGTTATGTTGTGGAGGGTGGTATCCTGTATTTGTCCTGGTGACATAGTGTTGTGGAGTGTAATATCCTGTATATATGCTGGTGACATAGTGGAGGTTATGTTGTGGAGGGTAGTATCCTGTATATGTCCTGGTGACATAGTGAAGGTTATGTTGTGGAGGGTAGTATCCTGTATATGTCCTGGTGACATAGTGAAGGTTATGTTGTAGAGGGTAGTATCCTGTATATATCCTGGTGACATAGTGAAGGTTATGTTGTGGAGGGTAGTATCCTGTATATGTCCTGGTGACATAGTGTTGTGGAGGGTAGTATCCTGTATATGTCCTGGTGACATAGTGTTGTGGAGGGTAGTATCCTGTATATATCCTGGTGACATAGTGTTGTGGAGGGTGGTATCCTGTATATGTCCTGGTGACATAGTGTTGTGGAGGGTGGTATCCTGTATATGTCCTGGTGACATAGTGTTGTGAAGGGTAGTATCCTGTATATGTCCTGGTGACATAGTGTTGTAGAGGGTAGTATCCTGTATATGTCCTGGTGACATAGTGGTTATGTTGTGAAGGGTAGTATCCTGTATATGTCCTGGTGACATAGTGAAGGTTATGTTGTGGAGGGTAGTATCCTGTATATGTCCTGGTGACATAGTGTTGTGGAGGGTGGTATCCTGTATATGTCCTGGTGACATAGTGTTGTGGAGGGTAGTATCCTGTATATGTCCTGGTGACATAGTGTTGTGGAGGGTAGTATCCTGTATATGTCCTGGTGACATAGTGTTGTGGAGGGTAGTATCCTGTATATGTCCTGGTGACATAGTGTTGTGGAGGGTGGTATCCTGTATATGTCCTGGTGACATAGTGTTGTGGAGGGTGGTATCCTGTATATGTCCTGGTGACATAGTGTTGTGGAGGGTAGTATCCTGTATATGTCCTGGTGACATAGTGTTGTGTAGTGTAATATCCTGTATATATGCTGGTGACATAGTGGAGGTTATGTTGTGGAGGGTGGTATCCTGTATTTGTCCTGGTGACATAGTGTTGTGGAGTGTAATATCCTGTATATATGCTGGTGACATAGTGGAGGTTATGTTGTGGAGGGTAGTATCCTGTATATGTCCTGGTGACATAGTGAAGGTTATGTTGTGGAGGGTAGTATCCTGTATATGTCCTGGTGACATAGTGAAGGTTATGTTGTAGAGGGTAGTATCCTGTATATATCCTGGTGACATAGTGAAGGTTATGTTGTGGAGGGTAGTATCCTGTATATGTCCTGGTGACATAGTGTTGTGGAGGGTAGTATCCTGTATATGTCCTGGTGACATAGTGTTGTGGAGGGTAGTATCCTGTATATATCCTGGTGACATAGTGTTGTGGAGGGTGGTATCCTGTATATGTCCTGGTGACATAGTGTTGTGGAGGGTGGTATCCTGTATATGTCCTGGTGACATAGTGTTGTGGAGGGTAGTATCCTGTATATGTCCTGGTGACATAGTGTTGTAGAGGGTAGTATCCTGTATATGTCCTGGTGACATAGTGGTTATGTTGTGGAGGGTAGTATCCTGTATATGTCCTGGTGACATAGTGTTGTGGAGGGTAGCATCCTGTATATGTCCTGGTGACATAGTGAAGGTTATGTTGTGGAGGGTAGTATCCTGTATATGTCCTGGTGACATAGTGAAGGTTATGTTGTGGAGGGTAGTATTCTGTATTTTTCCTGGCTGAAAAATCCAAGTTCATGTAACTCTAAATCTATATTTTTGTAAAAACATGCTGAAACATGCAGCTCTGTCTCTCTCTCTCCTCTCTCTATTCTCTCCCCTTTCTCTCTCCTATCTCTACTCTCTCTCCTATTTCCTCTCTCGCTCTCTCTCTCTCTACTCCTTCTTTTCTCTCTCCCCTCTCTCTCTCCTATCTCTCCTCTCTCTCCTGTTTCCACTCTCTCCTCTCTCTCCTCTGTCTCTCTCTCTCGCTCTCTCTCTTCTCTCTCTATTCTCTCTCCCCTCTCTCTCTCTCTCTCTCTCTCCTATCTCTACGCTCTCTCCCCTCTCTCTCTCTCTCTCTCTCTCCTATCTCTACTCTCTCTCCTATTTCCTCTCTCTCATCTCTCTCCTCTATCTCTCTTCTCTCGCTCTCTCTCAACCCTCCCTCTCTCCTCTCTCTCAATTCATTTCAATTAAATTATGTTCAGTTCAATTTGCTTTATTGGCATGACGTAACAATGTACATATTGCCAAAGCTTACATTGGATATTTACAATATGAAAATAACAGGAATCAAATTTGTCAATGGGACAACAGTAACAATAACCAAGGGTCAAAATAACCAACACATTGAACAATAACAATAAGCATACAGTAGAGGACATGTGCAGGTTGATTGGTTTGTCAGACACCTTCCCTCAACTTATGGCAGGCAGCAATGTAGTGCGCTGCCAACCCACAGCTCTCTGCGTCCTCCCCCAACAGGACAGGGAGCCTACTCTCATCAGAGAGCTCTTTGAAACCTTGAATATGGGTTTCAAATTTGAAGAAATTACACTCTAATTGTTTTATATTTTTGACATTTTGTCAGGAAATGCAGCTCCGTCTCAGGTTCTGCTGTTGTGCAGTGGTTGCACATCATTTCCTCTACAGGGAGCCAGGTTTTCCTGTGTCTACCCTTCTCAATGGCAAGGCTGTGCTCACTGAGCCTGTACTTTGTCAAGTTTTTCTAAGGTTTTGATCAGTAACCATGGTCAAATAGTTAGCCATGGTGTACTGTACTGTCGATTTAGGGACAGATAGCACTGCATTTTGCTTTGTGTTTGTGCTTGTGTTTCCCAATAAGCAATATAGTTTTGTTTTGACTGTGTTGTAATTTGGTTTATTCTGATTGATTGGATGTTCTGGTCCTGAGGCTTCAGTGTGTTAGTAGAACAGGTTTGTGAACTCAGCCCCAGGACCAGCTGGATGAGGGGACTCTTTTCTTTGCTCAGCTCTTGGCATTGCAGGGCTTGGTAATGATATGAGAGGGGGTCACTATATTTCCTGTTTCCAAAACTGAATTGCTCTTTTTTGAGTTTTTATTATTAGTGGATATTGGCCTAATTCTGCCCTGCATGAATTGTTTGTAGTTTTCCTCTGGACATGTAGGAGAATCTTACAGAACTCTGCATGCAGGGTTTCAATGGGGTGTTTGTGTCACGTCCTGACCATAGTGCTTATGTGTTTTGCTTGTTTTAGTGTTGGTCAGGACGTGAGCTGGGTGGGCATTCTATGTTGTGTGTCTAGTTTGTCTGTTTCTGTGTTCAGCCTAATATGGTTCTCAATCAGAGGCAGCTGTCAATCGTTTGGCCCTGATTGAGAATCATATATAGGTGGCTTGTTTTGTGTTGGGGATTGTGGGTGGTTGTCTTCTGTCTTTGTGTTCTGCACCAGATAGGACTGTTTTCGGTTTTCACATTTATTGTTTTGTTGTTTGTAGTGTTCACGTTATTATTCTTTATTAAATCATGTTGAACACTAGCCGTGCTGCGTTTTGGTCCTCTCCTTCATCCCAGGAAGAAAACCGCTACAGAACCACCCACCTAACCCGGACCAAGCAGCGTGGAAACGGGCAGCAGCGACAGCAGCAGCGGTACCAGGAGGAATGGACATGGGAGGAAATCCTAGACGGTAAAGGACCCTGGGCAGAGCCAGAGGAGTGTCGCCGCCCCAAAGCGGAGCTGGAGGCAGCGAAAGCGGAGAGGTGGCATTATGAGGCGCTAGCAAGGCAGAGCGGCTGGAAGCCCGAGAAGTTCACCCAAAAATGTCTTCGGGGGGGGATAAAGGGGAGTGTGGCGAAGTCAGGTAGGAGACCTGCGCCAACTTCCCGGGCTTACCGTGGAGTGAGAGGGCGTCGTACTGGTCAGACACCGTGTTATGCGGTGGAGCGCACGGTGTCCCCAGTACGCGTGCTTAGCCCAGTGCGGGCTATTCCACCTCGCCGCACTGGCCGGGCTAGAGTGGACATCGAGCCAGTTGCCATGAAGCCGGCTCAACACATCTGGCCTCCAGTACGTCTCCTCGGGCCGGTGTACATGGCACCAGCCTTACGTAGGGTGTCCCCGGTTCGCCAGCATAGCCCAGTGCGGGCTATTCCACCTCGCCGCACTGGCAGGGCTACGGGGAACACTCAACCTGGTAAGGTTGGGCAGGCTCGGTGTTCACGAGCTCGTGTACTCCTTCACGGTCCGGTATATCCGGCGCCACCTTCCCGCCCCAGCCCAGTACCATCAGTGCCTACACCACGCACCAGGCTTCCAGTGCGTCTCCAGAGCCCTGTTCCTCCTCCACGCACTCTCCCTGTGGTGCGTGTCTCCAGCCCAGTACCTCCAGTTCCGGCACCACGCACTAAGCCTCCTGTGCGTCTCCAGAGCCCTGTATGCACTGTTCCTGCTCCCCGCACTAGCCTTGAGGTGCGTGTCTCCAGTCCGGTACCACCAGTTCCGGCACCACGCACCAGGCCTACTGTGCGCCTCAGCAGGTCAGAGTCGGTCGTCTGCCCAGCGCAGTCTGAGCTGCTTGCCTGCCCAGCGCCATCTGAGCCATCCGTCTGCCCAGCGCCGTCTGAGCCATCCGTCTGCCCAGCGCCGTCTGAGCCATCCGTCTGCCCAGCGCCATCTGAGCCATCCGTCTGCCCAGCGCCATCTGAGCCATCCGTCTGCCCAGCGCCGTCTGAGCCATCCGTCTGCCCAGCGCCATCTGAGCCATCCGTCTGCCCAGCGCCATCTGAGCCGCCCATCTGTCCCGAGCCGTCAGAGCCGCCCGTCTGTCCCGAGCCATTAGAGCCGCCCGTCTGTCCCGAGCCATTAGAGCCGCCCGTCTGTCCCGAGCCATTAGAGCCGCCCGTCTGTCCCGAGCCATTAGAGCCGCCAGCCAGTCAGGAGCTGCCAGAGCCGCCAGCCAGTCAGGAGCTGCCAGAGCCGCCAGCCAGTCAGGAGCTGCCAGAGCCGCCAGCCAGTCAGGAGCTGCCAGAGCCTCCAGCCAGTCAGGAGCTGCCTTCCAGTCATGAGCTGCCTTCCAGTCATGAGCTGCCCTCCAGTCATGAGCTGCCCTCCAGTCATGAGCTGCCCTCCAGTCATGAGCTGCCCTCCAGTCATGAGCTGCCCTCCAGTTATGAGCTGCCCTCCAGTTATGAGCTGCCACTCAGTCCGGAGCTGCCATTAGTCCGGAGCGACCATTCAGTCCAGAGCTGCCTCTCTGTCCAGAGCTGCCTCTCTGTCCAGAGCTGCCTCTCTGTCCAGAGCTGCCTCTCTGTCCAGAGCTGCCTCTCTGTCCTGAGCTACCTCTCTGTCTTGAGCTACCTCTCTGTCTTGAGCTACCTCTCTGTCTTGAGCTACCTCTCTGTCCTGAGCTACCTCTCTGTCCTGAGCTGTCTCCTCTATCTAGGGGGGACCTTTGTGAAGGTTCCTAGACCAGGGTCGGGGGCGAGGGTCGCCACTCAAAGGACGCTAAGGAGGGGGACAAAGACAATGGTGGAGTGGTGTCCTCGTCCTGCGCCGGAGCCGCCACCGCGGACAGATGCCCACCCAGACCCTCCCCTTGAGTTTTAGGGGTGCGTTCGGAGTCCGCACCTCAGGAGGGGGGTACTGTCACGTCCTGACCATAGTGCTTATGTGTTTTGCTTGTTTTAGTGTTGGTCAGGACGTGTGCTGGGTGGGCATTCTATGTTGTGTGTCTAGTTTGTCTGTTTCTGTGTTCAGCCTAATATGGTTCTCAATCAGAGGCAGCTGTCAATCGTTGTCCCTGATTGAGAATCATATATAGGTGGCTTGTTTTGTGTTGGGGATTGTGGGTGGTTGTCTTCTGTCTTTGTGTTCTGCACCAGATAGGACTGTTTTCGGTTTTCACATTTATTGTTTTGTTGTTTGTAGTGTTCACATATTCTTTATTAAATTATGTTGAACACTAGCCGCGCTGCGTTTTGGTCCTCTCCTTCATCCCAGGAAGAAAACCATTACAGTTTGTCCCATTTGGTTAAATCTTATTTTGCAAGTGGACCCCCACACCTCACTGCCATAAAGTGCAATTGGTTTATTGACATATTTAATTAATTTTAGCCAAATTTTAATATATTTAAATTTGAATTTGTTTTTTAATGGCGTAGAATGCCCTGCGTGCTTTCTCTCTCAGTTCATTCACTGCCTCATTAAGGTGTCCAGTTGAGCTTATTTTTAAACCTCAGTAATTGTAGTGTGCAGTACTCTATATATTTTGTACCAATTGAGAACTTTGGTCTAATTCCCTGAGATCTGGATCTTCTCTGGAAAATCATTATTTTAGTATTTTTGGGGTTTACTGCCAGGGCCCAGGTCTGGCAGTACTGCTCAAGCAGGTCCAGGCTCTGCTGTAGGCCATGTGCTATGGGTGACAGCAGGCATAGGTCATCTGCGAAGAGTAGGCATTTAACCCCTGAATTGTGGAGACTAACACCAGGGGCTGAGGATTTTTCTAGAATTGTGGCCAATTCGTTGATGTAAATATTGAAGAGTGCAGGGCTCAGATTGCAACCCTGACGAAGGCCCCGCCCCTGGTCAAAGAATTCTGTTATTTTCTTGCAAATGTTCTTGCTGAACGTATTGCCAGTATACATTGATTCAATTATGTCATACGTTTTACCCCATACGCCACTTTCAATAACTGTGTAGAACAGTCCTGTATGCCAAATAGAATCAAACGCTTTTTTGAAAGTCGATAAAGAAAGCGTACGTTTTGTTATTATTTTGTTTGATGCTTCTACTGTGAAGAATGAAGGAAGGAGAGCTCTTTGAGTCAGGTGTCTGGCATGAGCTGAACATGCGCGCTGCTTTCCATCGCATTCACGTGATGTTTTTTATGTTAAAAACATCCTAAAATTTGATTCTATACATTGTTTGACATGTTTCTACGAACTGTAATGGAATTGTTTGACTTTTCGTCTGACCTGCGCGTCATGAATGTGGATTACTGGACTGAACGCGCGAACAAAGTGAAGGTATTTGGACATAAATGATGGACTATATTGAACAAAACAAACATTTATTGTTGAACTGGGATTCCTGGGAGTGCATTCTGATGAAGATCATCAAAGGTAAGTGAATATTTATAATGCTATTTCTGACTTCTGTTGACTCCAAAAAATGGCGGATATCTTTATGGCTTATTTGGGTTCTGAGCGCTGTACTCAGATTATAGCATGGCAATTGCAATAGCAATTGAATATTCTGCTTTTTACGTAAAGTTTTTTTGAAACCAGACATAGCGGTTGCATTAAGGAGAAGTTTATCTAAAGTTCCATGTTTAATACTTTTATATTTTGTAGCTTTTTTTTTTTTTTAAATACATTTTATCCCCTTTTCTCCCCAATTTTCGTGGTATCCAATCGCTAGTAATTACTATCTTGTCTCATCGCTACAACTCCCGTACGGGCTCGGGAGAGACGAAGGTCGAAAGCCATGCGTCCTCCGAAGCACAACCCAACCAAGCCGCACTGCTTCTTTAACACAGCGCGCCTCCAACCCGGAAGCCAGCCGCACCAATGTGTCGGAGGTAACACCGTGCACCTGTCCCCCTTGGTTAGCGCGCACTGCGCCCGGCCCCACCACAGGAGTCGCTGGAGCGCGATGAGACAAGGATATCCCTACCGGCCAAACCCTCCCTAACCCGGACGACGCTAGCCCAATTGTGCATCGCCCCACAGACCTCCCGGTCGCGGCCGGCTGCGGCCGGCTGCGACAGAGCCTGGGCGCGAACCCAGAGACTCTGGTGGCGCAGTTAGCACTGCGATGCAGTGCCCTAGACCACTGCGCCACCCGGGAGGCCTCATATTTTGTATCTTTTATCAATGTTTATTTAGAGTATTTCTGTAAATTGATGTGGCTCTCTGCAAAATCACCGGATGTTTTGGAGGCAAAACATTACTGAACATAACGCGCCAGTGTAAACTAAGATTTTTGGATATAAATATGAACTTTATCGAACAAAACATACATGTATTGTGTAACATGAAGTCCTATGAGTGTCATCTGATCAGGTTAGTGATTCATTTTATCTCTATTTCTGCTTTTTGTGACTTCTCTCTTTGGCTGGAGAAATGGCTGTGTTTTTGTGTGACTTGGCTCTGACCTAACATAATCGTTGGTGGTGCTTTCGCAGAACAGCCTTTTAGAAATTGGACACTGTGGTGGGATTAACAAGAAGTGTATCTTTAAAATGTTGTAAAATACTTGTATGTCTGAGGGATTTTAATTATGAGATTTCTGTTGTTTTGAATTTGGCGCCCTGCACTTTCACAGGCTGTTGTCATATCAATCCCGTTAATAGGATCTCAGCCGTAAGAAGTTTTAAGGAAGTTTAGAACATTTATAATACTACAGAAAACCTTCCCCAGGTTACTGTTCACACAAATGCCTGTGTAATTGTTAGGGTCAAATTTGTCTCCATTTGTAGATTGGGGTTATGAGTCCTTGATTCCAGATGTCAGGGTAACAACCTACACTCAGGATCAAAATAAACAGTTTTAATATAGCCAACTAAAATGTTACACTAGTGAGTTTGAGCATCTCATTTAGGATGCCATCAGGTCTGCATGCTTTTTTAAATTTGAGGACTTGAAGTTTCTTATAGAGCAACTGGTCAGTAATTGGGGAGTCCAATGGATTTTGATTGTCCTTTCTACACTGCTCAAAAAAATAAAGGGAACACTTAAACAACACAATGTAACTCCAAGTCAATCACACTTCTGTGAAATCAAACTGTCCACTGTCCACTGTCCACTGATTGACAATAAATGTCACATGCTGTTGTGCAAATGGAATAGACAACAGGTGGAAATTATAATTAGCAAGACACCCCCAATAAAGGAGTGGTTCTGTAGGTGGTGACCACAGACCACTTCTCAGTTCCTATGCTTCCTGGCTGATGTTTTGGTCACTTTTGAATGCTGGCGGTGCTTTCACTCTAGTGGTAGCATGAGACGGAGTCTACAACCCACACAAGTGGCTCAGGTAGTGCAGCTCATCCAGGATGGCACATCAATGCGAGCTGTGGCAAGAAGGTTTGCTGTGTCTGTCAGCGTAGTGTCCAGAGCATGGAGGCGCTACCAGGAGACAGGCCAGTACATCAGGAGACGTGGAGGAGGCCGTAGGAGGGCAACAACCCAGCAGCAGGACCACTACCTCCGCCTTTGTGCAAGGAGGAGCAGGAGGAGCACTGCCAGAGCCCTGCAAAACGACCTCCAGCAGGCCACAAATGTGCATGTGTCTGCTCAAACGGTCAGAAACAGACTCCATGAGGGTGGTATGAGGGTCCGACGTCCACAGGTGGGGTTGTGCTTACAGCCCAACACCGTGCAGGATGTTTGGCATTTGCCAGAGAACACCAAGATTGGCAAATTCGCCACTGGCGCCCTGTGCTCTTCACAGATGAAAGCAGGTTCACACTGAGCACATGAGTCTGGAGACGCCGTGGAGAACGTTCTGCTGCCTGCAACATCCTCCAGCATGACCGGTTTGGCGGTGGGTCAGTCATGGTGTGGGGTGGCATTTCTTTGGGGGGCCGCACAGCCCTCCATGTGCTCGCCAGAGGTAGCCTGACTGCCATTAGGTACCGAGATGAGATCCTCAGACCCCTTGTGAGACCATATGCTGGTGCAGTTGGCCCTGGGTTCCTCCTAATGCAAGACAATGCTAGACCTCATGTGGCTGGAGTGTGTCAGCAGTTCCTGCAAGAGGAAGGTATCCTCTCTCTCTTCTATGGACTGGCCCGCCCGTTCCCCAGACCTGAATCCAATTGAGCACATCTGGGACATCATGTCTCGCTCCATCCACCAACGCTACGTTGCACCACAGACTGTCCAGGAGTTGGCGGATGCTTTAGTCCAGGTCTGGGAGGAGATCCCTCAGGAGACCATCCGCCACCTCATCAGGAGCATGCCCAGGCGTTGTAGGGAGGTCATACAGGCACGTGGAGGCCACACACACTACTGAGCCTCATTTTGACTTGTTTTAAGGACATTACATCAAAGTTGGATCAGCCTGTAGTGTGGTTTTCCACTTTAATTTTGAGGGTGACTCCAAATCCAGACCTCCATGGGTTGATAAATTTGATTTCCATTGATCATTTTTGTGTGATTTTGTTGTCAGCACATTCAACTATGTAAAGAAAAAAGTATTTAATAAGAATATTTCATTCATTCAGATCTAGGATGTGTTATTTTAGTGTTCCCTTTATTTTTTTGAGCAGTGTAGCTTTTTCTAATCCATTCAACTTCTCGGGAATTGTGCATTGTTCTGTGTTTGTGTCAATTTGAACAGTGTTGTACAGTGTTTTAAAATGGGTTGTCCATATGTCACCATTTTGTATCGCTAATTCCTCTTCTTTTGATTTGATAAGTTTTTTCCAATTTTGCCAGAAGTTGTTTGTGTTTATGGACTCCTCAATTATTTGGGTCTCTGTGCTTTTGGTTGGATATGCTCTAACTTTTTTCCTTATAATTTTACAATCTGCATCAAACCAGTTGTCATCTGTGGTCTTTTTTGTTTAGTTTTATTGTCAATTTCAGTTGTGCTTCTTTTGCCGTTGGACTGAATATAAACAGTAGTGATGTATTTTACTGCTAGACTGATGCCTTTACTGTGAGTGAATGTGTTATACAGAAACTTATCTAAGAGTGTTTGGATATTTCGGTTACAGGTTGCTTTCTGTTATTCTTCTGTACTGTTTTTGGCACATCCCTCTCTCTCTCTCTCTCTCCTCTCTCTCTCTCCTCTGTCCTCTCTCTCGCTCCTCTCTCTCCTCTCTCTCTTCTCTCTCTCTTCTCTCTGCTCTTTCTCTCTCCTCTCTCCTCTCTCTATTCTCTCTCCTCTTCTCTTCTCCACTCTTTCCTCTCTCCCCTCTCACTTTCTCTCTCCCCTTTCTCCCTTCTCTCTCCTCTCTCTACCCTTCTCTGTCTCCTCTTTCTCCCATCTCTCTCCCCTTCTCTCTCTCCTCTATCCTCTCTCTCTCCTCTCTCTCTCCCCTCTCTCTCTTCTCTCTCTCTTCTCTCTGCTCTTTCTCTCTCCTCTATTCTCTCTCTATTCTCTCTTCTCCATACCCTCTCTCTCCTCTCTCCTCTCTCTTCTCATCTCTCTCTTCTCTATCCACTCTCATCTCTCTTCTCTATCCCCTCTCTCCTCTCTCTCCTATCCTCTCGTCTCTCCTTTCTCCTGTCTCTTCTCTCTCTCCTCTCTCTTTCCTCATTCACTCCTATCCCCCCCCCCTCTCTCTCTCTCTCTCTCTCTCTCTCTCGTCTCTCTCTCTCGTGTCTCTCTCTCTCTCTCTCTCTCTCTCTCTCTCTCATCTCCATACTCTCTCTCCTCTCTCTCCTATCCTCTTGTCTCTCCTTTCTCATCTCTCTTCTATCTCCTCTATCTTTCCTCATTCACTCCTATCTCTCCCCTCTCTTCTCTTTCCTCTCCTCTCTCTCTCTCTCTCCTTTCTCTCTCTCCTCTCTCCTTTCACACTTCTCTCTCCTCTCTCCCTTTTCTCTCTCCCCTCTCTCTCATCTTTCTCTCTCTTCTCTCTCCTCTCTCCAATTCTCTCTCCTCTTTTCTCTCTCTCCCCTCCCTCTCTCCTCTCTACTCTCTCCCTCCTCTTTCTCCTCTCTCGTCCTCTTTCTCTCCTTTCTCTCTCTTCTTTCTTCCCTTATCTCTCCTCTCTGTCCTCTCCTCTCTCTCTCTCCTCTCTCTCTCCTCTCTTTCATATCTCTCTGCTCTCTCCCTCCCCTCTCTCTCTCTCTTCTCTCTCCTCCCGCTCTCCTCTCTTCTCTCTCCTCCCTCTCTCCTCTACTCTCTCCTCCTCTTTCTCCTCTACTCTCTCCTCCTCTTTCTCCTCTCTGTCCTCTCTTCTCTCTCTTTTCTCCTCTCTCTCTCCTCTCTCTCAATGTGTCCTACTTTTCACAGAACCTCATGAATAATCATGAATAATGAGGAGTTTCATAAAATAATAATCCGTTCTATGAATAATGGATCCAGCCGAGAAATAGAAGTGTAGGTTACAAATTGTGTTTACCCAACACAACTTAATCACTCTGGTTTATTCATTTACCTCTGTTTCATTCAAACGTGTATCTTTGAAGAACCGTGACATTTTCAACATTTTACTTTAATAAATCGTCACACGTATGTAATTCTAGAAGGCAGCTCCATGTCCTACATCCATAGATTCAGTATTCTGTTTCTAACAATGTATATCTGACGTCTTAATTTTGTGGTCGATCAGACAGCAATTCTCAAGCAAAATCTTAACTTATAATTGTCATTGTGCCAAAATGCTAACTTCTAGCTCTCCATACGCAGTGTTTGGGTAATGTCAAAACAAGTTTTAATTATGAATTTCTCCGCCAGTGATTTTCTGCAGTAATTATATATCTAAATAATGGAAATTCACTAAATTCCCAATTTGATGATTGGAGGACGGAGGTTAGGGAGCTGGCCTCACTGTTGACCAGCACACATAGCAATAATTTCCATGTCCTCAGTTTGTCCCACAACTAAATGTAGGGCTGGTTTCCCAGATAGAGATACGTCCAGTCCTGGAGATTTAAAAATGTTTTATAAACACTACATGACCAAAAGTATGTGGACACCTGCTCGTCAAACATCTCATTCCAAAATCATGGGCATTAATATGGAGTTGGTCCCCCCTTTGCTGCTGTAACAGCCTCCGCTCTTCTGGGAAGGCTTTCCACTAGATGTTGGAACATTGCTGTGGGGGACTTGCTTCCATTCAGCCACAAGAGTATTAGTGAGGTCGGGCACTGATGTTGGGCGATTAGGCCTGGCTCACAGTCGGCGTTCCAATTCATCCCAAAGGTGTTCGAAGGGGTTGAGGTCAGGGATCTGTGCAGGACAGTCAAGTTCCTCCACACTGATCTCGACAAACCATTTCTGTATGGACCTGGCTTTGTGCACGGGGGCATTGTCATGTTGAAACAGGAAAGGGCCTTTCCCAAACTGTTGCCACAAAGTTGGAAGCACAAAAGCATCTAAAATGTAATTTTATGCTGGCTGTAGCGTTAAGATTTCCCTTCACTGGAACTAAGCGGTCTGGCCCAAACTATGATCCCTTTTTACTCCTCCATGCTGCCTCCCGACACTGCAATGCTGTGCTGAGGTGTCACTACAGCCATTAGGACTGCGCACAATTGGCGTCGTCCGGGTTAGGGGAGGGTTTGTCCGGCTCATCACACTATATTGGCTCATCACACTATATTGGCTCATCACACTATATTGGCTCATCACACTCTAGCAACTTCTTGTGGAGGGCGTCGTCCTCAAGCTGACTTCAGTTGTCAGTTGAACTGTGTTTCCTCCTACATATTGGTACGGCCGGCTTCCTACTTAAGTGAGCTTCATCTCTCCTGAGCCCTTTGGGGAGTTTCAGCAATGAGGTCATAACTACCAATTGGATATCACAAAAATGGCGGTAAAATTACAACATCGAACCCAGATTCGTCCGTCGGACTACCAGATGGTGAAGCGTGAATCATCACTCCAGAGAACAAGTTTCCATGGTTTCCACTGCTCTAGAGTCCAATGGGACTCATGGTGATCTTAGGCTTGTGTGCGGCTGCTCGGTCATGGAAACCCATTTCATGAAGCTCATGATGAACAGTTCTTGTACTGACGTTGCTTCCAGAAGCAGGTTGGAACGTGGTAGTGAGTGTTGCAACCAACGACAGATTTTTACACCTTATTCACTTCAGCACTCAGCGCTTCCATTCTTGTGTGTCTTACCACTTCCCGGCTTAGCCGTTGTGGCTCAAAGACGTTTCCACTGCACGATAACAGCACTTAAAGTTGACCGGGGCAGCTCTAGCAGAGCAGGAATTTGATGAACTGACTTGTTGAAAAGGTGGCATCCTATGACGGTGCCACTTTGAAAAGTCACTGAGCTCTTCAGTCAGGCCACAGTCAGGCCACAGTGTTTGTCAATGGAGAGTTCATGGCTTTGTGCTCAATTGTATACATCTGTCGGCAACAAGTGTGGCTGAAATAGCCAAATTCACTCATTTGAAGGGGTGTCCACATGCTTTTGTATATATAGTATATGAATAAAGATATACATTTTTAGTTCAGCACTAGGCTTAATCTGTCTGTGAAACTGTCCCACATTGTATAGCTGCTGAACAGGAAGTGGATTTTATTCTGAATTCCTCCACTTCTCTGAACCTGTGTGTCTGTCGGACACAACCTTTAATCCAACAGCTTAATTAAATGATAAAGACTTAATAAAGTCTTCAGTTCTTAATGAAAATGTTAATGTCTTCCAATCACAAAACCAGACTAGTTCTCATTCGAGAACCACAGAACTAGTTTGAGACATGGAAGCAGTGTGCCACATAACTAGTCAGATATGGAAGCAGTCAGAAAAATAAGGGATGTTGCAGGGCTTGCAAAACTATTACAGACTGCAAAGGGAAGCACAGCTTCAAGCTGCCCAGTGACACGAGCCAACCAGACGAGCTAAATTTCTTCTATGCTCGCTTCGAGGCAAGCAACACTGAAGCATGCATTAGAGCATCAGCTGTTCCGAACGACTGTGTGATCACGCTCTCCACAGCCGACGTGAGTAAGACCTGTAAACAGGTCAACATTCACAAGGCTGATGGGCCAGACGGATTACCAGAGTGTGTACTGCGAGCATGCGCTGACCAACTGGCAAGTGTCTTCACTGACATTTTCAACCTCTCCCTGTCCGAGTCTGTACAACCAACATGTTTCAAGCAGACCACCATAGTCCCTGTGCCCATGAACACGAAGGTAACCTGACTAAATGACTAGCACCTCTTCTGGATGAGCATTTTCTTGTTTGCTTATGGCTTTATACTGCTTGTTGAGTGCTGTCTTATTGGCAGAATAGGTTTATGGTGCTAAATAGACAGCTATGAAGAATATAGATGAAAACTCTCTTGGTAAATAGTGTGGTCTACAGCTTATCATGAGCTACTCTACCTCAGACGAGCAAAACCTAGAGACTTCCTTAATACAGTATTGGTGATCGCTAAAGACACACAGACCCCCCCGATTTTACCAGAAGCTGCTGTTCTGTCTTGCCGAGGTACCCCAGCTAACTGTAGATTATCCATGTCCTTGTTCAGCCACGACTCGGTGACACAAAGGACATTACAGTCTTTAATGGCAATGGTGTAAAGTGTAAAGTACTTAAGTAAAGATACTTGAAAGCACTACGTGGGTAGTTTCTGGGGGTATCTGTACTTTACTATATATATATTTCATTACTTTTACTTTTACTCTGCTACATTTCTAAAGATAATAATGTACTTCTTACTCCATACATTTTCCCTGACACACAAAAGTAGTCGTTAAATGTGCAATGTTTAGCAGGATTTGGGCCGGGATTTGGGCTGGGATTTGGGCTGGGATTTGGGCTGGGATTTGGGCCGGGATTTGGGCCGGGATTTGGGCTGGGATTTGGGCCTGGATTTGGGCTGGGATTTGGGCTGGGATTTGGGCCTGGATTTGGGCCGGGATTTGGGCCGGGATTTGGGCCGGGATTTGGGCCTGGATTTGGGCCTGGATTTGGGCCGGGTCGGGGGAGAACATCATGACATATGAACAGCTGACATATGTTTTAACATGACGGATCATTTAGCAATTTGATATAGAATTTTAGGACCATAAATACATAGAGGACTAGAGAGGGATAGAGGATGAGAAAGGGATAGAGGATGAGAGAGGGATAGAGGATGAGAGAGGTTTAGAGGATGAGAGAGGGATAGGGGATGAGAGAAGGATAGGGGATGAGAGAAGGATAGGGGATGAGAGAAGGATAGGGGATGAGAGAAGGATAGAGGATGAGAGAAGGATAGAGGATGAGAGAGGGATAGAGGATGAGAGAGGGATAGAGGATGAGAGAGGGATAGAGGATGAGAGAGGGATAGGGGATGAGAGAGGGATAGGGGATGAGAGAAGGATAGGGGATGAGAGAGGGATAGGGGATGAGAGAGGGATAGAGGATGAGAGAGGGATAGAGGATGAGAGAGGGATAGAGGATGAGATAGGGATAGAGGATGAGAGAGGGATAGGGGATGAGAGAGGGATAGGGGATGAGAGAAGGATAGGGGATGAGAGAAGGATAGGGGATGAGAGAAGGATAGGGGATGAGAGAAGGATAGGGGATGAGAGAAGGATAGGGGATGAGAGAAGGATAGGGGATGAGAGTGGGATAGAGGATGAGAGTGGGATAGAGGATGAGAGTGGGATAGAGGATGAGAGTGGGATAGATAGAGGATAGAGATAGACTTTTGCACGAGAACCAAATTTACTTCAAGTGGTCAATACTGTCATTGAAAACCACATGCTAATCAGGGGGGCAAGAGAGAGGAAGCAGGGGGAAGAGAGAAGAAGCATGGGGAAGAGGGAGGAAGCAGGGGGAAGAGCGAGGAAGCAGGGGAAGAGAGAGGAAGCAGGGGGAAGAGCGAGGAAGGAGGTGGAAGAGAGAGGAAGCAGGGGGAAGAGCGAGGAAGCAGGGGAAGAGAGAGGAAGCAGGGGGAAGAGAGAGGAAGCAGGGGGAAGAGCGAGGAAGCAGGGGGAAGAGAGAGAAAGCAGGGGGAAGAGCGAGGAAGCAGGGGGAAGAGAGAGGAAGCAGGGGGAAGAGCGAGGAAGCAGGGGGAAGAGAGAGGAAGCAGGGGGAAGAGCGAGGAAGCAGGGGGAAGAGAGAGGAAGCAGTGGAAGAGAGAGGAAGCAGGGGGAAGAGAGAGGAAGCAGGGGGAAGAGAGAGGAAGCAGGGGGAAGTGAGAGGAAGCAGGGGAAGAGAGAGGAAGCAGGGGGAAGAGAGAGGAAGCTGGGGGAAGAGAGAGGAAGCAGGGGGAAGAGAGATGAAGCAGGGGAAGAGAGAGGAAGCAGGGGGAAGAGAAAGGAAGCAGGGGGAAGAGAGAGGAAGCAGGGTAAAGTCTTACTTTGTCTCACAAATGTCACTTAATCTTTTGAGACAGTCAGTATTACATCCCTAGTGAGTCTGCACTGCACAGTATTCTATATATGATAGTGGAAACATTTCATAAAGTCACTAAAATCCATATAGAAAGATAACGGTTACAACAACACAGTAGCAAGGGAAAGTTTAAGGACAGCAGCTAACTTCTGTTCAATGATGTTTAATGTTGACACATTTCGGAGCAAACTTGTTCATCAAAGCACTGTGTAAATACTTTATGAAAACACATTTTATATCTGACCAATGACTCAACACAAACTAAAACATGGACATCGACTGATGAAGAGGTAGAACGTTAGTCCCATTGGACCTGGTCAAAAGTAGTGTACTATATAGTGCCCTGGTCAAAAGGTAGTGCACTATATAGGGCCCTGGTCACAGGTAGTGCACTATATAGGGCCCTGGTCGAAGGTAGTGTACTATATAGGGCCCTGGTCAAAGGTAGTGCACTATATAGGGCCCTGGTCGAAGGTAGTGTACTATAATAGGGCCCTGGTCAAAGGTAGTGCACTATACAGTGCCCTCAGAACAATCAGAGCCCTCAGAACCCTCAGAACAATCAGAACCCTCAGAACCCTCAGAACAATCAGAACAATCAGAACCCTCAGAACAATCAGAACCCTCAGAACAATCAGAACAATCAGAACCCTCAGAACAATCAGAACCCTCAGAACAATCAGAACCCTCAGAACAATCAGAACCCTCAGAACAATCAGAACCCTCAGAACAATCAGAACAATCAGAACAATCAGAACAATCAGAACCCTCAGAACAATCAGAACAATCAGAACAATCAGAACCCTCAGAACAATCAGAACCCTCAGAACAATCAGAACCCTCAGAACAATCAGAACCCTCAGAACAATCAGAACCCTCAGAACAATCAGAACAATCAGAACAATCAGAACCCTCAGAACAATCAGAACCCTCAGAACAATCAGAACAATCAGAACCCTCAGAACAATCAGAACAATCAGAACCCTCAGAACAATCAGAACCCTCAGAACAATCAGAACCCTCAGAACAATCAGAACAATCAGAACAATCAGAACCCTCAGAACAATCAGAACAATCAGAACCCTCAGAACAATCAGAACAATCAGAACCCTCAGAACAATCAGAACAATCAGAACAATCAGAACAATCAGAACAATCAGAAC
>NC_052309.1:621771-647175 GCF_016432855.1 Salvelinus namaycush
GTATCTCAGTGTAGCTGGCTGCATCTCAGTGTAGCTGGCTGCATCTCAGTGTAGCTGGCTGCGTCTCAGTGTAGCTGGCTGTATCTCAGTGTAGCTGGCTGTGTCTCAGTGTAGCTGGCTGTATCTCAGTGTAGCTGGCGGCATCTCAGTGTAGCTGGCTGTGTCTCAGTGTAGCTGGCTGCATCTCAGTGTAGCTGGCTTCATCTCAGTGTAGCTGGCTGCTTCTCAGTGTAGCTGGCTGTATCTCAGTGTAGCTGGCTGTATCTCAGTGTAGCTGGCTGCATCTCAGTGTAGCTGGCTGCATCTCAGTGTAGCTGGCTGTGTCTCAGTGTAGCTGGCTGTGTCTCAGTGTAGCTGGCTGCATCTCAGTGTAGTTGGCTGCATCTCAGTGTAGCTGGCTGTATCTCAGTCTAGCTGGCTGCGTCTCAGTGTAGCTGGCTGCGTCTCAGTGTAGCTGGCTGCATCTCAGTGTAGTTGGCTGTATCTCAGTCTAGCTGGCTGTATCTCAGTGTAGCTGGCTGCGTCTCAGTGTAGCTGGCTGCATCTCAGTGTAGCTGGCTGCATCTCAGTGTAGCTGGCTGTATCTCAGTGTAGCTGGCTGTGTCTCAGTGTAGCTGGCTGTATCTCAGTGTAGCTGGCTGCATCTCAGTGTAGCTGGCTGCGTCTCAGTGTAGCTGGCTGCGTCTCAGTGTAGCTGGCTGCGTCTCAGTGTAGCTGGCTGTATCTCAGTGTAGCTGGCTGCATCTCAGTGTAGCTGGCTGCATCTCAGTGTAGCTGGCTGTATCTCAGTGTAGCTGGCTGCTGTATCTCAGTCTAGCTGGCTGTATCTCAGTGTAGCTGGCTGCGTCTCAGTGTAGCTGGCTGCATCTCAGTGTAGCTGGCTGTATCTCAGTGTAGCTGGCTGTGTCTCAGTGTAGCTGGCTGTGTCTCAGTGTAGCTGGCTGTATCTCAGTGTAGCTGGCTGCATCTCAGTGTAGCTGGCTGCGTCTCAGTGTAGCTGGCTGCGTCTCAGTGTAGCTGGCTGTATCTCAGTGTAGCTGGCTGCATCTCAGTGTAGCTGGCTGCATCTCAGTGTAGCTGGCTGTATCTCAGTGTAGCTGGCTGCGTCTCAGTGTAGCTGGCTGTGTCTCAGTGTAGCTGGCTGCATCTCAGTGTAGTTGGCTGCATCTCAGTGTAGCTGGCTGCATCTCAGTGTAGCTGGCTGCATCTCAGTGTAGCTGGCTGCATCTCAGTGTAGCTGGCTGCGTCTCAGTGTAGCTGGCTGCATCTCAGTGTAGCTGGCTGTATCTCAGTGTAGCTGGCTGTATCTCAGTGTAGCTGGCTGCATCTCAGTTTAGCTGGCTGTGTCTCAGTGTAGCTGGCTGTATCTCAGTGTAGCTGGCTGCATCTCAGTGTAGCTGGCTGCGTCTCAGTGTAGCTGGCTGTATCTCAGTGTAGCTGGCTGTATCTCAGTGTAGCTGGCTGTATCTCAGTGTAGCTGGCTGCATCTCAGTGTAGCTGGCTGTATCTCAGTGTAGCTGGCTGCGTCTCAGTGTAGCTGGCTGCGTCTCAGTGTAGCTGGCTGCATCTCAGTGTAGCTGGCTGCGTCTCAGTGTAGCTGGCTGCGTCTCAGTGTAGCTGGCTGCATCTCAGTTACGCTGGCTGCATCTCAGTGTAGCTGGCTGTGTCTCAGTGTAGCTGTCTGCTGGGAGAGCTTCCATTTCTCTAATGTTTTCCTCCTGTATCTGCAGCCTCACAGAGAAACAGAGGCTGGGAGAGCTTCCATTTCCCTTCTTTCTCTATGCTGCACAACCTCCATACTGCTGAGCCGCCTCCTCATTCTCTAAATATGACATAACATTTCAAACTACGGTCTCCACTCTGCCTCTTCCTCCTTTCCTCCTCTCCTTTCCTCTTCTCGACAGCAAATGACCTAGAATTCTCCTATACTGCCGTCAATATAATAGAAAGCCTCCTCTCCTCTTCCTCTCCTCCTCCTCCTCCTCTTCTCCTCCTTCCTCCTCTCCTCTTCTACATGTCCCATAGTAACCTCCTTTACTACAGTATAGTAGAGACCCTCCTCCTCTCCTCCTCCTCCCCTCCTCCTCTCCTCCTCTCTTTCCCTCCCCCCCTCTTCTCTCCCTCCTCCTCCTCTCCTCCTTCTCTCCTCCTCCTTTTCTCCTCCTCCTCCTCCTCCTTCTCATCCCCTCCCCTCCTCTCCTCCTCCTCTCCTCCTCTCCTTCTCCTCTCCTCCTCCTCCCCTCCTCCTCCCCTCCTCCTCCCCTCCTCTCTTTCCCTCCCCCTCTCTTTCTCTCCTCCTACTCCTCTCCTCCTTCTCTCCTCCTCTCCTTCTCCTTTTCTCCTCCTCCTCCTCCTCCTTCTCATCCTCCTCCTCCCCTCCTTCTCTCCTCCTCTCCTTCTCCTCTCCTCCTCCTCTCCTCCTCCTCTCCTCCTCTCTTTCCCTCCCCCCTCTTCTCTCCCTCCTCCTCCTCTCCTCCTGCTCTCCTCCTCTCCTTCTCTCCTCCTCCTTTTCTCCTCCTCCTCCTCCTCCTCCTCCTCCTCCTCCTCCTCCTCCTCCTCATCCCCTCCCCTCCTCTCCTCCTCTTTGTCTCTCCTCCTTTACTCCTCAACTCCTCTCTTTCTCTCCTCCTTTACTCCTCTCCTCCTTCTCTCCTCCTCTCCTTCTCCTTTTCTCCTCCTCCTCCTCCTCATCCTCCTCCTCCTCTCCTCCTCTCTCTCTTTCTCTCCTCCTCCTCCTCTCCTCCTCTCCTCCTCTTTTTCTCTCCTCCTCCTCCTCTCCTCCTCTCTTTCTCTCCTCCTTTACTCCTCTCCTCCTCTCTTTCTCTCCTCCTCCTTTTCTCCTCCTCCTCCTCCTCTCCTCCTCTCCTCCTCTCCTCCTCCCCTTTTCTCCTCCTCCTCTCCTCCTCTCCTTCTCTCATTCTCTCCTCATCCTCTCCTAGTCTCTAAACCACAGCAGAGAAGAGCATTTTGGGGGCAGATCCACTCCTAAAAATTGCTTTACATAATGAAACACCTATTAGCATTATGGTTCATGTTACTTAGCCAACATACTGTTCCTCCATACATCAATCCGCCACCAACCCCCAAACCCCTCTGTGTGTGTGTGTGTGTGTGTGTGTGTGTGTGTGTGTGTGTGTGTGTGTGTGTGTGTGTGTGTGTGTGTGTGTGTGTGTGTGTGTGTGTGTGTGTGTGTGTGTGTGTGTGTGTGTGTGTGCGTGTCTGTGTGCACTCTTGTATGTTTGTCTGTGTGTGTGTTTTTGTGTGTGTGTGCGAGTTTGTATGTGCGGTGTGAGTGACTTAGAGTAGAGATGACTTAATTAAATGAGATGAATTCAGCAGGCGGTGATGACGATGGTTGATGTCTGCTGTTGGCCCCTCATTATAATTCCCCCAGTGGAACCAAAGAGACAGAGAGAGAGAGAGACAGAGAGACAGAGAGAGAGAGGGAGGGAGAGACAGAGAGACAGAGAGACAGAGACAGAGAGAGAGAGAGAGAGAGAGAGACAGAGAGAGAGAGAAACAGAGAGAGAGAGAGAGAGAGAGAGAGAGAGAGAGAGAGAGAGAGAGAGAGAGAGAGAGAAAGACAGAGAGAGAGAGAGAGAGAGAGAGAGAGAGAGAGAGAGAGAGAGAGAGAGAGAGAGAGAGAGAAAGACAGAGAGAGAGACAGAGACAGAGACAGAGAGAGAGAGAGAGAGACAGAGAGAAAGATAGAGAGAGAGAGAGACAGAAAAAGACAGAGAGAGAGAGAGAGAGAGAGAGAGAGAGACAGAGAAAGACAGAGAGAGAGAGTGAGAGAGAGAGAGAGAGAGAGATATGCTCCCCTCAGCATTATAATAGAACTGTCGTCAGCTGAAACGCCTCTAAAACACTGTCTGTGTCCCGAAAAGCACCCTATAGAGAATATAGGCCCATAAGGAACTGGTCAAAAGTAGTGCACTGTGTAGGGAATAGGGTTCCATTTGGGACATACACACTGTGTTTTTCCCCAGGAATTCATCAATAACGCGACAATGACTCTTCTAGTGCAACATGTTGGGCTAACAAAGAGACAAAAGATTCCTGACACTGATCACTTTACATTAGTTCAATTAGCCGGTAAAAAAAAAATCCCACAGAAACATTTTTAAATACGCCAGGCAGGGAATCTGGAACCTTTAAATACGTTTCCTGCTGACTTCTAACATGAAATACGATTAAGATGAAGAAAGGAAAGCAGTACATTCGTTTTCTCTGACAACATCACGTGTGAATGAAATGTAGAGAGGATATCACCACATTAATTTTACCGCTGACTCTCATTCAGTGGAATTACACTGTGAAAATAAACGGAGACATGTTGACAAGAGATATAGAAAGATGATCACTGGACACTGGAATTCTAACGGGTAAAGACTGGTTCTCCATGGACACTGGTACTGTAAGGGGTAAAGACTGGTTCTCCATGGACACTGGTACTGTAAGGGGTAAAGACTGGTTCTCTATGGACACTGGTACTGAAGGGGTAAAGACTGGTTCTCCATGGACACTGGTACTGTAAGGGGTAAAGACTGGATCTCCATGGACACTGGTACTGTAAGGGGTAAAGACTGGTTCTCCATGGACACTGGTACTGTAAGGGGTAAAGACTGGTTCTCCATGGACACTGGTACTGTAAGGGGTAAAGACTGGATCTCCATGGACACTGGTATTCTAAGGGGTAAAGACTGGTTCTCTATGGACACTGGTACTGCAAGGGGTAAAGACTGGTTCTCCATGGACACTGGTACTGTAAGGGGTAAAGACTGGATCTCCATGGACACTGGTACTGTAAGGTGTAAAGACTGGTTCTCCATGGACACTGGTACTGTAAGGGGTAAAGACTGGTTCTCCATGGACACTGGTACTGTAAGGGGTAAAGACTGGTTCTCCATGGACACTGGTATTCTAGGGGGTAAAGACTGGTTCTCCATGGACACTGGTACTGTAAGGGGTAAAGACTGGTTCTCCATGGACACTGGTATTCTAAGGGGTAAAGACTGGTTCTCTATGGACACTGGTACTGTAAGGGGTAAAGACTGGTTCTCCATGGACACTGGTACTGTAAGGGGTAAAGACTGGTTCTCCATGGACACTGGTATTCTAAGGGGTAAAGACTGGTTCTCTATGGACACTGGTACTGTAAGGGGTAAAGACTGGTTCTCCATGGACACTGGTATTCTAAGGGGTAAAGACTGGTTCTCTATGGACACTGGTACTGTAAGGGGTAAAGAATGATTCTCCATGGACACTGGTACTGTAAGGGGTAAAGAATGATTCTCCATGGACACTGGTACTGTAAGGGGTAAAGAATGATTCTCCATGGACACTGGTACTGTAAGGGGTAAAGAATGATTCTCCATGGACACTGGTACTGTAAGGGGTATTTAAAAAAATATATATATTTCACCTTTATTTAACCAGGTAGGCTAGTTGAGAACAAGTTCTCATTTACAACTACGACCTGGCCAAGATAAAGCAAAGCAGTTTGACACAAACAACAACACAGAGTTACACATGGATTAAACAAGCGTACAGTCAAATAACACAATAGAAAATAAAATAAAGTCTATATACAGTGTGTGCAAATGGCGTGAGGAGGTAGGCAATAAATAGGCCATAGTAGCGAAGTAATTACAATTTAGCAAATTAACACTGGAGTGATAGATGTGCAGATGATGATGTGCAAGTAGAAATACTGGTGTGCAAAAGAGCAAGAAAGTAAATAAAAACAATATGGGGATGAGGTAGGTAGATTGGGTGGGCTATTTACAGATGGGCTGTGTACAGCTGCAGCGATCGGTTAGCTGCTCAGACAGCTGATGTTTAAAGTTAGTGAGGGAAATAAAAGTCTCCAGCTTCAGTGATTTTTGCAATTCATTCCAGTCACTGGCAGCAGAGAACTGGAAGGAAAGGCGGACAAAGGAGGTGTTGGCTTTGGGGATGACAAGTGAGATATACCTGCTGGAGCGCGTGCTACGGGTGGGTGTTGTTATCGTGACCAGTGAGCTGAGATAAGGTGGAGCTTTACATAGCAAAGACGTATAGATGACCAGGAGCCAGTGGGTCTGGTGACAAATATGTAGTGAATTACAGGTCACAATGAAACCCGCCACCTCTCTACAGTTTTTCATTGGGAAATACCCCACTATGGAAAAAGACTTAACCTGGGTTTTCCTGAAAAGGCATGATAGGACTAAGGACGCCACTGAATATTGCATCCCTACGGACGAGTCATTTAATAAAACCAAATATCAACATGTGCAGGACTTTGTGAAAAGAAGACAGGAAAATAAGACCAAGAAAAAAAAAGAAAAAAATTTCACCCTGTTTTCTGTGACTGCTTTGTAGATGTTAAAAACTGAGGGTAACCTATTCTGGACTCAACAGAAAGCTACCTGTTTGAAAAATGAATTTAAAGTCCCTGTCAAGACAGAGAAGTTTCCTCTAGACTGCAGCGCCCCACCATATGCTCCACCAGCCCCGCCCTCCGGCACCGGGTAGAATGTATCAAGAACTTGGAGAAATATGGGTTCATGTCAGTAGGGGTCATTGTTAATGTCTCTCCTCTAGGTTCATGTCAGTAGGGACACCTCTCTACCCTAGAGTTTCCACGGCAAAGGACCTCATGGCAGCTCATGAAAAGATGTGGATAAAGCCCACCATCAGAGACGTTGCCAGGCTGGGTGAACTTCTCTTCATTGAAGATGATGATATCCTCGACTGGATGGATAAGATGAAGACAGAATGGCTAAGGGGAAATCTACTGAGAGGTTTGATTCCACTTACTACTACCGAGAACCTGTTACATGATAGACTCTGCAGGAATCTGCCTGACTGGGTCCTGATAAACTGATGAATGTTGTGGGATGGGACAGATTTGAAGGCCCTTCTAAAGAGGATCACGTTAGACACCACTGCAGAGCCTGGAAAAAGATGAAGACTGAAGAAAAAGCAAGGAAGACTGGACTTGACACACAGCTCAAGAAGGCCCAGCTAGCCCAGCTGGACAAAGGGAAGACCAGCAATCTAATGGTGACTGTAACCCCAGCTGCTCTGCAGCAGCAGCCTCCTCCACCACCTGCTCCACAGTTTACCCAAGCACCTGCTACTCAGATCACTCCTCAACCATATAGGAACCCACAACCATACCTACCCACACTGAGACAACCGCTGGTGTACGGGTACTGCAGTGTGGCAGGTCATATGAGAAACATGTGCCCACAACAACCACAGCAGCTACCTTGGCAGCAGAGGGGAAGAGGGAAATTGTGAGGGAACGCTGGCAGGGGGAACTTCCATGGAGGACGAGGCGGGAGATTGGCCTTTACAGGACAGCCTCAACCTGGCTTTTCTCAGACTCAACCAATGAATGGTCGACAATATGGACGGCCCCAATTGCCTCCTGTGACAAACCAGGCATGGTTGCCACCGCAGAATAATCAACAATAGGGATGCCCCGACCGCCTTCTCCAGTGTCACCAGTACATACGTATTGCCGGATGGTACCAAAGAACCAATCATTACTCTGAAGTTCAACGATCAAGAAGTACCATTTTTAATAGACACTGGAGCTGGATTGGATCTACAGGCCAACACCTCGGCCTGGGACTCACACCTCCTGCATTGGATCTACAGGCCAACACCTCGGCCTGGGACTCACACCTCCTGCATTGGATCTACAGGCCAACACCTCGGCCTGGGACTCACACCTCCCGCATTGGATCTACAGGCCAACACCTCGGCCTGGGACTTACACCTCCTGCATTGGATCTACAGGCCAACACCTCGGCCTGGGACTCACACCTCCTGCATTGGATCTACAGGCCAACACCTCGGCCTGGGACTCACACCTCCTGCATTGGATCTACAGGCCAACACCTCGGCCTGGGACTCACATCTAAGTCAGTGAGGACGATGGGAGTCACTGGGATATCTCAAAAGCTGTACTGGACTGAAGATACAACAATTGGCCTGGGGGAAGGTAATACTATTAAGGATCCCTTTCTGAACTCTCCAGCCACTCCCGTTAGCTTACTGAGTAGAGACATTTTCCTGACCAAGTTCAACGCGATTCAAAGGCCCAACTTGACCTTTATGATGAACCTCTTGAGCTCCCTGATGTTACTCTCTTTGTTGACGGCTCTGCCTTTATTGATAGGGAGACTGGTAGGAAACATGCAGGGTTTGGTATGGTCTCACTGGATAGGTCATTGTTGATTGAACAGCCCCTTGCCTGAACATTACTCAGCACAACAAGCTGAGCTTCTAGCGCTTACTGAAGCATGTACATTAGGTAGTGGTTTGCAGGTTAACACTTATTCTGACTCTGCATACGCCATTGGCGTTTGCCTGTCTTGGATAGGGGTTTGGAAAGGTAGGGACTTTGTTAACGTATCTGGTACCCCCTATTAAACACTGTTTAAAGATAGAAGCCCTGTGTGAAGCTATGTTGCTTCCTGCCATGGCTATTGTTAGGGTCCGTGCCCACACAGGTAAGACTGACAGCATTAGTTTAGGTAATGCAGCTGCTGATGCTGCTGCTAAGAATGCTGCTTCCCGCTGCCATACTCATGCTGTTCTGCTTGCCTCCCTGTGCACGTCTGAAATCAGTGATCTGGACCAACACCAGGCTGCAGATGCACTTAATCACCCTTTGTGGGAGTCTAGAAGTTGCTCTAGGGGCCCTGATGGCCTGTGGAGGCAATCCCTCTCTGGCAAACCAGTTCTGCCTCTGCCTCTCGTCTCCTCTGTGTGTCGCCTGGCCCACGGGTTGGGCCACGCACCAAGAAGGGAGATGGTAAGACCAATATCTGACACCTGGTTTTGTCCAAATCTGATTGAAATATAAATGTACTACATGCATGCAATAAAACTTTGGTTTTAAAACCCCCCTGAAACCAGGGAAATTTCCAGCGCCGACCGGACCATTCACCCATTTTTCCAGCGCCGACCGGACCATTCACCCATTTAGCTATTCATAGACATGGCTGAATGAAAGGAAAGAAAGAGATACTGCCTGGTAATAATTTACCGCTTTATCAGGTGGATTGAAGCATTTCCAATTGGTATGCAAAAAAGCACTGTGATGCTAAAACAGTAGCAAAAGTTTTGGTAAGAGCAATTATTCCTAGATTTGGTATAGAGGAAGATCAGACAATGGCACCCATCTCACAGGCGATGTGGTTGCACAGGTGGCTGCCCAATTGGGGATAGATCAGAAGTTTGTTTGTGTTTACCACCCACAAAGTAATGGGATTACTGAGAGGGCTAATAAAACCATAAAAGGGGGTCTTGCCTAAGCATGCCATTCCACAGGGAAGTCATGGGTAGAGTGTCTCCCCTTAGTCTTGATGAAAATGCGCAATAGTATAAACCACGGAACAGTGCTTAGCCCAGATGAGCTCTTAAAACCTCTTGAGCCTATGGGGGGTGCTATTTCGATCTTGGAAAAATTGGTCTCCAAATTAAACTGCCTAGTACTCAATTCTTGCTCGTACAATATGCATATTATTATTATTATTGGATAGAAAACACTCTCTAGTTTCTATAACCGTTGGAATTATGTCTCTGAGTGGAACAGAACTCATTCTACAGCACTTTTCCTGACAGGGAGTGAGATTTCAGAAATCTTGGCCTCTGGTCCCAGGTCAGTTTTAAGGTCCCTGTGAATGCTATGGGGATACAAACACTGCCTACGCCTTCCTCTAGATGTCAGTAAGTGGTGACAATTTGAATGGAGTCGATTGCGCAATCTGGGACTTTATAAAAGGCCAAAGACCGGAAGTACCTTTCTTTTGTTCCCTGCACTTGACGCACGATGGACGTCGGACTGGCCTCCTTCCAAGCTTTGGTTTAGCCACTTCTATATCCCCGGTCATATTTTTATTCGTTATAGGTGTTAAAGACATCATAAGGTAGTTAATTTAAACCGTTTTATAGCAATTTATATCCGTTTAGTGCGATTTTGAGGCATTTCTTTGTGACGCACTTTGAAGAGTTGGACACTTTTCCAGTACATGCCGAACGTTAGTGGCCATTTCGACAGGACAAGAGGACATCTTTCGACCAAAAGACAATTAGACCGGAGAAAGGATACATTGCCCAAGATTCTGATGGAAGATCGGCTCATAGTAAGAACTATTTATGATGATAAATCGTTGTTGTGTTGAAAAATGTTAAACGCATATATCGCCATTTTTTTTTGTGTAGCTTCGCTTTGGCGCACCCTGTATTGCACAGTAAGGATAATTTTAGAAATGTAATTCAGCGATTGCATTAAGAACTAATTTGTCTTTCAATTGCTGTCCAACTTGTATTTTTTTAGTCAAGTTTATGAATAGCTTTTGATAAAAATAGGTGTCTTTCCAAGATGGCGCCGGGCAGATTGCTTGAGTAGTTGGACACTATTTCCATTGTGTAAGCACGATTTGTGCCGCTAAATATGCACATTTTCGATCAAACTCTATATGGATTGTGTAATATGATGTTACAGGAGTGTCATCGGAAGAATTCTGAGAAGGTTAGTGAAAAAATTCATATATTTTGGTGATGATAACGCTATCGCTCTTTTTGCCTTGAATCAATGCTCGGGTAACGTTTGCACATGTGGTATGCTAATATAACGATTTATTGTGTTTTCGCTGTAAAACACTTAGAAAATCTGAAATATTGTCTGAATTCACAAGATCTGTGTCTTTCCATTGCTGTGCTCTGTGTATTTTTAAGAAATGTTTTATGATGAGTAAATTGGTAATACACGTTGCTCTCTGTATTTATTCTAGTCGAGTTGTGATGGTGTGTGCAATTGTAAACTATGATTTCTACCTGAAATATGCAAATTTTTCTAACAAAACCTATCCTATACAATAAATATGTTATCAGACTGTCATCTGATGAGGTTTTTTCTTGGTTAGTGGCTATCAATATCTTTATTTGGCCGAATTGGTGATAGCTACTGGTGGAGAGAAAAAATGGTGGACAAAGAAAAATGGTGTCTTTTGCTAACGTGGTTAGCTAATAGATTTACATATTGTGTCTTCCCTGTAAAACATTTTACAAATCAGAAATGATTGCTGGATTCACAAGAAGTGGATCTTTCATCTGGTGTCTTGGACTTGTGATTGAATGATATTTAGATGCTAGTATTTACTTGTGACGCTATGCTAGCTATGCTATTCAGCTTTTTTACTGGTGGGGGGGTGGGGGGTGCTCCCGGATCCGGGTTTCTGAGGCGGTAGAAGTTAACTGGCCGTCCAATTAACATTCCTTTACACAGACCAATGACTCCAAAACTGACTGACCTGACCGCACTGGATGATGACTTGAGTAGATATAGGAAGGAACTAACCCATGTTGTTCGGTCTTTGTATTCCCAATACAGGAAGGCCCAGGAAGTTCCAGAACAGGGCGACCCAGACAGCCTAGCTGTTGACGTTGAAGGAATGGATCAAGCTGAAGGTCCACAAAAGGAAATGGAACCACCCCTGATGGATGGATCCCTACCAGGTCATCACAGCAACACCCACAGCAGTGAAGGTCCAGGAGCGTCAGGGATGGCACCAACTATCACACTGCCAGAAGACGTCACAACCACCATAACAGATAAGAGTGCCCACACAGACCCAGATGTTGTTACACATGACCACTATGGTCACATTGTTAAAAACAAAACTTGGGGTAAACCTTTAAGGTACATGTTTTTGGTGCTTCTTATTCTGCACCGGCAGTCTCTGCTCGCAGGAATAGAGATCCAGGGGAACCAATTGAAAACCAGTAATCAAAGGGTAAACATGGTCCGAAATCTGAGTAGACGAGACACGCCCAGTGGTTCGAATGTAGTCCTTTTGAAAAACCCTCAGAGTCAGAGTGAGTTGTTTGGATCAATTATAGTAGGTGATTGGATCAACAACGTCACCTACTCCATGCAGGACCTTATGAATCTGACTATTACTATTACTTACTATTGGTATATTTTATTTAAGACGTTTACAGTTCTGCTGGTAATGCAACAACTTGACATTGCTTATGAATTTGACTATTGCTGGTTTTGCCCTTCTGCCTACTGATGATCAGAGTCTTAAAGCTGTTATAGCCAGGTATAGCCTGGCATTAGACTACATCCTGGCTTAGGAGGGGGCCCGGAATTCTATTTCCCCCACTGAATGTGTTATGCTTCTCCCTGACTCCTCTGATAATACGACAGAGATTCTAAAGTAATTGACTCCATTGGCTGATACCTACAACCCCTACAGGAGATGACTCCTGGTTCCCATTTGGGTGGTTGAAAGATTAACTAGGACATTTTGGATGTAAGTTGTTTTCCGATTTTAGTTCCATCATTGGCTCCCGAGCTTGTTCTGCTGATTTGCATTTGTCCATTCTGCGCAGCTGGCAAATGTGTACTTCATAAGGCTATGCCAGGCATGTTTATGCTTCATGTTCCTCATCCCCCAGACCATTATTTTTATCCTCAATCTCCTGAGGATTGCTTGCAATCTAATGCACCTTTTATGGACGATTCTTATAATTACTATGCTTGAGTTGCTTTGCCGGGTGGCCTCAAAGAGGGGAATGAAGAGGATTAAACCAAGGACTTATACCTTTTAAAGGGTTAATAAATGATGTTATGATAAACTGTAAGGTCTCTTCTTCAGAAGACCTCTGTGTTTGTTAAAACCTGTTTTTGAGTGTTGTGCCCTTCAGACACTATCAGAAGGTGTCTAGGTTCAGACTCCTCCTGTCTGGATCCCACCGTGGTTATCTGGTTTTCTGAGAACACAAGGCTGCCACAGACCTGATGAAACCAGCCAACTGTCAGAAGATGCTTGCCCTCATTCACCTTGTCATGACCCTATACTTGTGATGAAAGGTCAAGTTTCTATCAAACCCACTTCTGAATTTTTACTTGCTGATAAAATGGTTCCTGCTGTCAAGGGGAGGTTAGATTTATTAAAATGTTGTTACCAGGGAAATTCACGCGAGGAGGACTGGGAGAGGCTATGTGAGTTACTGGATGTCTTAAATATTTTGCAGACCTTGGGGAGAACTATCATAAACTGTTATACTGTACTCTGTACCAACTTCTGCCTACAATGGTATTACTAAAAGGAGTATTTTAATACTTAAACAATTAGTCTGTGTTTCCTTTCCATTACTCATGTATGTTTGATAATTATATGATCATCTGTTGAAGAAATTGACCAACACACCGCTATTGGTATTTTACTGCTGCTCTTTAATTATTTGTTACTTGTATTTCTTATTTTGTTAGGTATTTTTCTTAAAACTGTGTTGTTGGTTAAGGGCTTGTAAGTAAGCGTTTTACTGTAAGGTCCACACCTGTTGTATTCGGCGGATGTGACAAATAACATTTGATTTGATCCCATACTTATTTCATCACTAAACAGAGTATATCAGTTTGGATTCCAGCGACATGCCATTCTGTGTTCGGTATCAATACCCACCAGGGTATCCATTATCGATTATGTTATTGACTTGGCATCACTTCCTGATCCTGTGACATCACTTGATCTCACTTGACCTTTTCAGCAGCACTTAGTCAGACCTATCTCTGAGGAGAGAGGAGATCAGATTCACACACATACACACGCACACGCAAACTTGTTTTTACACACAATTTACCAATGTTTGATTAGTGTGTAATCAATGAAGGCTTTAGTTTACAGGATGAGAGAGTAGAGAAAGAGAGTTCTCGTTAAGGCTGTGTAAGGCGGAGTCAGGTGCAGGAGAGCAGAGTAGAGTAAACAGGCACACTTTTTTATTCCCGTTAAACAATAGGCACAAAAAATGACATAAGTGATTTTGAATCAGAGAGGTGCGGGGGCTGCCATAATCATCCACGTCTTCGGATCCCAGGGAACAGCAGGTTAACGGCCTTGCTCAGGGGCCGGACAATCCAGCATCCTTTCGGTGACTGGCACAGTGCTCTAACCACTAGGCTACCTGTTAGAAGGTAATAGCTAGTCACATATTAGAAGGTGGTAGCTAGTCAGATAGTAGAAGGTGGTAGCTAGTCACATAATAGAAGGGGGTAGCTAGTCACATAATAGAAGGGGGCAGCTAGTCAGATAGTAGAAGGGGGTAGCTAGTCACATAATAGAAGGGGGTAGCTAGTCACATAATAGAAGGGGGTAGCTAGTCACATATTAGAAGGGGGTAGCTAGTCACATAATAGAAGGGGGTAGCTAGTCACATATTAGAAGGGGGTAGCTAGTCAGATAATAGAAGGGGGTAGCTAGTCACATATTAGAAGGGGGTAGCTAGTCAGATAATAGAAGGGGGTAGCTAGTCACATATTAGAAGGGGGTAGCTAGTCAGATAGTAGAAGGGGTAGCTAGTCACATAGTAGAAGGGGGTAGCTAGTCACATATTAGAAGGGGGTAGCTAGTCACATATTAGAAGGGGGTAGCTAGTCACATAATAGAAGGGGGTAGCTAGTCACATATTAGAAGGGGGTAGCTAGTCAGATAATAGAAGGGGGTAGCTAGTCACATATTAGAAGGGGGTAGCTAGTCAGATAGTAGAAGGGGTAGCTAGTCACATAGTAGAAGAGGGTAGCTAGTTACATAATAGAAGGGGGTAGCTAGTCACATAGTAGAAGGGGGCAGCTAGTCAGATAGTAGAAGGGGGTAGCTAGTCACATAATAGAAGGGGGTAGCTAGTCACATATTAGAAGGGGGTAGCTAGTCACATATTAGAAGGGGGTAGCTTGTCAGATAGTAGACGGGGATAGCTAGTCACATATTAGAAGGTGGTAGCTAGTCACATATTAGAAGGGGGTAGCTAGTCAGATATTAGAAGGGGGTAGCTAGTCACATATTAGAAGGGGGTAGCTAGTCAGATATTAGAAGGGGGTAGCTAGTCACATATTAGAAGGGGGTAGTTAGTCACATACTAGAAGGGGGTAGCAAGTCACATATTAGAAGGGGGTAGCTAGTCACATATTAGAAGGGGGTAGCTAGTCAGATAGTAGACGGGGGTAGCTAGTCACATATTAGAAGGGGGTACCTAGTCACATATTAGAAGTGGGTAGCTAGTCAGATAGTAGAAGGGGGTAGCTAGTCAGATATTAGAAGGGGGTAGCTAGTCACATATTAGAAGGGGGTAGCTAGTCAGATAATAGAAGGGGGTAGCTAGTCACATATTAGAAGGGGGTAGCTAGTCACATATTAGAAGGGGGTAGCTAGTCACATAATAGAAGGGGGTAGCTAGTCACATATTAGAAGGGGGTAGCTAGTCAGATAATAGAAGGGGGTAGCTAGTCACATATTAGAAGGGGGTAGCTAGTCACATATTAGAAGGGGGTAGCTAGTCAGATAATAGAAGGGGGTAGCTAGTCACATATTAGAAGGGGGTAGCTAGTCACATATTAGAAGGGGGTAGCTAGTCACATAATAGAAGGGGGTAGCTAGTCACATATTAGAAGGGGGTAGCTAGTCAGATAATAGAAGGGGGTAGCTAGTCACATATTAGAAGGGGGTAGCTAGTCAGATAGTAGAAGGGGTAGCTAGTCACATAGTAGAAGGGGGTAGCTAGTCACATAATAGAAGGGGGTAGCTAGTCACATATTAGAAGGGGGTAGCTAGTCACATATTAGAAGGGGGTAGCTTGTCAGATAGTAGAAGGGGATAGCTAGTCACATATTAGAAGGTGGTAGCTAGTCACATATTAGAAGGGGGTAGCTAGTCAGATATTAGAAGGGGGTAGCTAGTCACATATTAGAAGGGGGTAGCTAGTCAGATATTAGAAGGGGGTAGCTAGTCACATATTAGAAGGGGGTAGTTAGTCACATATTAGAAGGGGGTAGCTAGTCACATATTAGAAGGGGGTAGCTAGTCAGATAATAGAAGGGGGTAGCTAGTCACATATTAGAAGGGGGTAGCTAGTCAGATAGTAGAAGGGGTAGCTAGTCACATAGTAGAAGGGGGTAGCTAGTCACATAATAGAAGGGGGTAGCTAGTCACATAGTAGAAGGGGGCAGCTAGTCAGATAGTAGAAGGGGGTAGCTAGTCACATAATAGAAGGGGGTAGCTAGTCACATATTAGAAGGGGGTAGCTAGTCACATATTAGAAGGGGGTAGCTTGTCAGATAGTAGAAGGGGATAGCTAGTCACATATTAGAAGGTGGTAGCTAGTCACATATTAGAAGGGGGTAGCTAGTCAGATATTAGAAGGGGGTAGCTAGTCACATATTAGAAGGGGGTAGCTAGTCACATATTAGAAGGGGGTAGCTAGTCAGATATTAGAAGGGGGTAGCTAGTCACATATTAGAAGGGGGTAGCTAGTCACATATTAGAAGGGGGTAGCTAGTCACATATTAGAAGGGGGTAGCTAGTCACATATTAGAAGGGGGTAGCTAGTCAGATAGTAGAAGGGGGTAGCTAGTCACATATTAGAAGGGGGTACCTAGTCACATATTAGAAGTGGGTAGCTAGTCAGATAGTAGAAGGGGGTAGCTAGTCAGATATTAGAAGGGGGTAGCTAGTCACATATTAGAAGGGGGTAGCTAGTCAGATAATAGAAGGGGGTAGCTAGTCACATATTAGAAGGGGGTAGCTAGTCACATATTAGAAGGGGGTAGCTAGTCACATAATAGAAGGGGGTAGCTAGTCACGTATTAGAAGGGGGTAGCTAGTCAGATAATAGAAGGGGGTAGCTAGTCACATATTAGAAGGGGGTAGCTAGTCAGATAGTAGAAGGGGTAGCTAGTCACATAGCAGAAGGGGGTAGCTAGTCACATAATAGAAGGGGGTAGCTAGTCACATAGTAGAAGGGGGCAGCTAGTCAGATAGTAGAAGGGGGTAGCTAGTCACATAATAGAAGGGGGTAGCTCGTCACATATTAGAAGGGGGTAGCTAGTCACATATTAGAAGGGGGTAGCTTGTCAGATAGTAGAAGGGGATAGCTAGTCACATATTAGAAGGTGGTAGCTAGTCACATAGTAGAAGGGGGTAGCTAGTCAGATATTAGAAGGGGGTAGCTAGTCACATATTAGAAGGGGGTAGCTAGTCAGATATTAGAAGGGGGTAGCTAGTCACATATTAGAAGGGGGTAGTTAGTCACATATTAGAAGGGGGTAGCTAGTCACATAATAGAAGGGGGTAGCTAGTCACATAATAGAAGGGGGTAGCTAGTCACATATTAGAAGGGGGTAGCTAGTCAGATAATAGAAGGGGGTAGCTAGTCACATATTAGAAGGGGGTAGCTAGTCAGATAATAGAAGGGGGTAGCTAGTCACATATTAGAAGGGGGTAGCTAGTCACATAGTAGAAGGGGTAGCTAGTCACATAGTAGAAGGGGGTAGCTAGTCGCATATTAGAAGGGGGTAGCTAGTCACATATTAGAAGGGGGTAGCTAGTCACATAATAGAAGTGGGTAGCTAGTCACATATTAGAAGGGGGTAGCTAGTCAGATAATAGAAGGGGGTAGCTAGTCACATATTAGAAGGGGGTAGCTAGTCAGATAGTAGAAGGGGTAGCTAGTCACATAGTAGAAGGGGGTAGCTAGTCACATAATAGAAGGGGGTAGCTAGTCACATAGTAGAAGGGGGCAGCTAGTCAGATAGTAGAAGGGGGTAGCTAGTCACATAATAGAAGGGGGTAGCTAGTCACATATTAGAAGGGGGTAGCTAGTCACATATTAGAAAGGGGTAGCTTGTCAGATAGTAGAAGGGGATAGCTAGTCACATATTAGAAGGTGGTAGCTAGTCACATATTAGAAGGGGGTAGCTAGTCAGATATTAGAAGGGGGTAGCTAGTCACATATTAGAAGGGGGTAGCTAGTCACATATTAGAAGGGGGTAGCTAGTCACATATTAGAAGGGGGTAGCTAGTCACATATTAGAAGGGGGTAGCTAGTCACATATTAGAAGGGGGTAGCTAGTCACATATTAGAAGGGGGTAGCTAGTCAGATAGTAGAAGGTGGTAGCTAGTCACATATTAGAAGGGGGTACCTAGTCACATATTAGAAGTGGGTAGCTAGTCAGATAGTAGAAGGGGGTAGCTAGTCAGATAGTAGAAGGGGGTAGCTAGTCACATAGTAGAAGGGGGTAGCTAGTCACATAATAGAAGGGGGTAGCTAGTCACATAGTAGAAGGGGGCAGCTAGTCAGATAGTAGAAGGGGGTAGCTAGTCACATAATAGAAGGGGGTAGCTAGTCACATATTAGAAGGGGGTAGCTAGTCACATATTAGAAGGGGATAGCTTGTCAGATAGTAGAAGGGGATAGCTAGTCACATATTAGAAGGTGGTAGCTAGTCACATATTAGAAGGGGGTAGCTAGTCAGATATTAGAAGGGGGTAGCTAGTCACATATTAGAAGGGGGTAGCTAGTCAGATATTAGAAGGTGGTAGCTAGTCACATATTAGAAGGGGGTAGTTAGTCACATATTAGAAGGGGGTAGCTAGTCACATATTGAAAGGGGGTAGCTAGTCAGATAATAGAAGGGGGTAGCTAGTCACATATTAGAAGGGGGTAGCTAGTCAGATAGTAGAAGGGGTAGCTAGTCACATAGTAGAAGGGGGTAGCTAGTCACATAATAGAAGGGGGTAGCTAGTCACATAGTAGAAGGGGGCAGCTAGTCAGATATTAGAAGGGGGTAGCTAGTCACATAATAGAAGGGGGTAGCTAGTCACATATTAGAAGGGGGTAGCTAGTCACATATTAGAAGGGGGTAGCTTGTCAGATAGTAGAAGGGGATAGCTAGTCACATATTAGAAGGTGGTAGCTAGTCACATATTAGAAGGGGGTAGCTAGTCAGATATTAGAAGGGGGTAGCTAGTCAGATATTAGAAGGGGGTAGCTAGTCACATATTAGAAGGGGGTAGCTAGTCACATATTAGAAGGGGGTAGTTAGTCACATATTATAAGGGGGTAGCTAGTCACATATTAGAAGGGGGTAGCTTGTCAGATAGTAGAAGGGGATAGCTAGTCACATATTAGAAGGTGGTAGCTAGTCACATATTAGAAGGGGGTAGCTAGTCAGATATTAGAAGGGGGTAGCTAGTCACATATTAGAAGGGGGTAGTTAGTCACATATTAGAAGGGGGTAGCTAGTCACATATTAGAAGGGGGTAGCTAGTCACATATTAGAAGGGGGTAGCTAGTCAGATAGTAGAAGGGGGTAGCTAGTCACATATTAGAAGGGGGTACCTAGTCACATATTAGAAGTGGGTAGCTAGTCAGATAGTAGAAGGGGGTAGCTAGTCAGATATTAGAAGGGAGTAGCTAGTCACATATTAGAAGGGGGTAGCTAGTCACATATTAGAAGGGGGTAGCTAGTCACATAATAGAAGGGGTAGCTAGTCACATATTAGAAGGGGGTAGCTAGTCAGATAATAGAAGGGGGTAGCTAGTCACATATTAGAAGGGGGTAGCTAGTCACATAGTAGAAGGGAGTAGCTAGTCAGATAGTAGAAGGGGGTAGCTAGTCACATAATAGAAGGGGGTAGCTAGTCACATAGTAGAAGGGGGCAGCTAGTCAGATAGTAGAAGGGGGTAGCTAGTCACATAATAGAAGGGGGTAGCTAGTCACATATTAGAAGGGGGTAGCTAGTCACATATTAGAAGGGGGTAGCTTGTCAGATAGTAGAAGGGGATAGCTAGTCACATATTAGAAGGTGGTAGCTAGTCACATATTAGAAGGGGGTAGCTAGTCAGATATTAGAAGGGGGTAGCTAGTCACATATTAGAAGGGGGTAGTTAGTCACATATTAGAAGGGGGTAGCTAGTCACATATTAGAAGGGGGTAGCTAGTCAGATAATAGAAGGGGGTAGCTAGTCACATATTAGAAGGGGGTAGCTAGTCAGATAGTAGAAGGGGTAGCTAGTCACATAGTAGAAGGGGGTAGCTAGTCACATAATAGAAGGGGGTAGCTAGTCATATAGTAGAAGGGGGCAGCTAGTCAGATAGTAGAAGGGGGTAGCTAGTCACATAATAGAAGGGGGTAGCTCGTCACATATTAGAAGGGGGTAGCTAGTCACATATTAGAAGGGGGTAGCTAGTCACATATTAGAAGGGGGTAGCTAGTCACATATTCGAAGGTGGTAGCTAGTCACATATTAGAAGGGGGTAGCTAGTCAGATATTAGAAGGGGGTAGCTAGTCAGATATTAGAAGGTGGTAGCTAGTCAGATATTAGAAGGGGGTAGCTAGTCACATATTAGAAGGGGGTAGCTAGTCACATATTAGAAGGGAGTAGCTAGTCACATATTAGAAGGGGGTAGCTAGTCACATATTAGAAGGGGGTAGCTAGTCAGATAGTAGAAGGGGGTAGCTAGTCACATATTAGAAGGGGGTACCTAGTCACATATTAGAGGTGGGTAGCTAGTCAGATAGTAGAAGGGGGTAGCTAGTCAGATATTAGAAGGGGGTAGCTAGTCACATATTAGAAGGTGGTAGCTAGTCAGATAATAGAATAGGGTAGCTAGTCACATATTAGAAGGGGGTAGCTAGTCACATAATAGAAGGGGGTAGCTAGTCACATATTAGAAGGGGGTAGCTAGTCAGATAATAGAAGGGGGTAGCTAGTCACATAATAGAAGGGGGTAGCTAGTCACATATTAGAAGGGGGTAGCTAGTCACATATTAGAAGGGGGTAGCTTGTCAGATAGTAGAAGGGGATAGCTAGTCACATATTAGAAGGTGGTAGCTAGTCACATATTAGAAGGGGGTAGCTAGTCAGATATTAGAAGGGGGTAGCTAGTCACATATTAGAAGGGGGTAGCTAGTCAGATATTAGAAGGGGGTAGCTAGTCACATATTAGAAGGGGGTAGTTAGTCACATATTATAAGGGGGTAGCTAGTCACATATTAGAAGGGGGTAGCTTGTCAGATAGTAGAAGGGGATAGCTAGTCACATATTAGAAGGTGGTAGCTAGCAACATATTAGAAGGGGGTAGCTAGTCAGATATTAGAAGGGGGTAGCTAGTCACATATTAGAAGGGGGTAGCTAGTCAGATATTAGAAGGGGGTAGCTAGTCACATATTAGAAGGGGGTAGTTAGTCACATATTAGAAGGGGGTAGCTAGTCACATATTAGAAGGGGGTAGCTAGTCACATATTAGAAGGGGGTAGCTAGTCAGATAGTAGAAGGGGGGTAGCTAGTCACATATTAGAAGGGGGTACCTAGTCACATATTAGAAGTGGGTAGCTAGTCAGATAGTAGAAGGGGGTAGCTAGTCAGATATTAGAAGGGAGTAGCTAGTCACATATTAGAAGGGGGTAGCTAGTCAGATATTAGAAGGGGGTAGCTAGTCACATAATAGAAGGGGTAGCTAGTCACATATTAGAAGGGGGTAGCTAGTCAGATAATAGAAGGGGGTAGCTAGTCACATATTAGAAGGGGGTAGCTAGTCACATAGTAGAAGGGGGTAGCTAGTCAGATAGTAGAAGGGGGTAGCTAGTCACATAATAGAAGGGGGTAGCTAGTCACATAGTAGAAGGGGGCAGCTAGTCAGATAGTAGAAGGGGGTAGCTAGTCACATAATAGAAGGGGGTAGCTAGTCACATATTAGAAGGGGGTAGCTAGTCACATATTAGAAGGGGGTAGCTTGTCAGATAGTAGAAGGGGATAGCTAGTCACATATTAGAAGGTGGTAGCTAGTCACATATTAGAAGGGGGTAGCTAGTCAGATAATAGAAGGGGGTAGCTAGTCACATATTAGAAGGGGGTAGCTAGTCAGATAGTAGAAGGGGTAGCTAGTCACATAGTAGAAGGGGGTAGCTAGTCACATAATAGAAGGGGGTAGCTAGTCATATAGTAGAAGGGGGCAGCTAGTCAGATAGTAGAAGGGGGTAGCTAGTCACATAATAGAAGGGGGTAGCTCGTCACATATTAGAAGGGGGTAGCTAGTCACATATTAGAAGGGGGTAGCTAGTCACATATTAGAAGGGGGTAGCTAGTCACATATTCGAAGGTGGTAGCTAGTCACATATTAGAAGGGGGTAGCTAGTCAGATATTAGAAGGGGGTAGCTAGTCACATATTAGAAGGGGGTAGCTAGTCAGATATTAGAAGGGGGTAGCTAGTCACATATTAGAAGGGGGTAGCTAGTCACATATTAGAAGGGGGTAGCTAGTCACATATTAGAAGGGGGTAGCTAGTCACATATTAGAAGGGGGTAGCTAGTCACATATTAGAAGGGGGTAGCTAGTCAGATAGTAGAAGGGGGTAGCTAGTCACATATTAGAAGGGGGTACCTAGTCACATATTAGAGGTGGGTAGCTAGTCAGATAGTAGAAGGGGGTAGCTAGTCAGATATTAGAAGGGGGTAGCTAGTCACATATTAGAAGGTGGTAGCTAGTCAGATAATAGAATAGGGTAGCTAGTCACATATTAGAAGGGGGTAGCTAGTCACATATTAGAAGGGGGTAGCTAGTCACATAATAGAAGGGGGTAGCTAGTCACATATTAGAAGGGGGTAGCTAGTCAGATAATAGAAGGGGGTAGCTAGTCACATATTAGAAGGGGGTAGCTAGTCAGATAGTAGAAGTGGTAGCTAGTCACATAGTAGAAGGGGGTAGCTAGTCACATAATAGAAGGGGGTAGCTAGTCACATAGTAGAAGGGGGCAGCTAGTCAGATAGTAGAAGGGGGTAGCTAGTCACATAATAGAAGTGGGTAGCTAGTCACATATTAGAAGGGGGTAGCTAGTCACATATTAGAAGGGGGTAGCTTGTCAGATAGTAGAAGGGGATAGCTAGTCACATATTAGAAGGTGGTAGCTAGTCACATATTAGAAGGGGGTAGCTAGTCAGATATTGGAAGGGGGTAGCTAGTCACATATTAGAAGGGGGTAGCTAGTCAGATATTAGAAGGGGGTAGCTAGTCACATATTAGAAGGGGGTAGTTAGTCACATATTAGAAGGGGGTAGCTAGTCACATATTAGAAGGGGGTAGCTAGTCAGATAATAGAAGGGGGTAGCTAGTCACATATTAGAAGGGGGTAGCTAGTCAGATAGTAGAAGGGGTAGCTAGTCACATAGTAGAAGGGGGTAGCTAGTCACATAATAGAAGGGGGTAGCTAGTCACATAGTAGAAGGGGCAGCTAGTCAGATAGTAGAAGGGGGTAGCTAGTCACATAATAGAAGGGGGTAGCTAGTCACATATTAGAAGGGGGTAGCTAGTCACATATTAGAAGGGGGTAGCTTGTCACATATTAGAGGGGGGTAGCTAGTCACATTAGAAGGGGGTAGCTAGTCACATATTAGAATGGGGTAGCTGTCAGATATTAGAAAGGGGGTAGCTAGTCACATATTAGAAGGGGGTAGCTAGTCACATATTAGAAGGGGGTAGCTAGTCACATATTAGAAGGGGGTGGCTAGTCACATATTAGAAGGGGGAAGCTAGTCACATATTAGAAGGGGTAGCTAGTCACATATTAGAAGGGGGTAGCTAGTCACATATTAGAAGGGGTAGCTAGTCAGATATTAGAAGGGGGTAGCTAGTCACATATTTCGGTTGTTGACAGTTGACTCACTCTCAGTTGTTGACAGTTGACTCACTCTCAGTTGTTGACAGTTGACTCACTCTCAGTTGTTGACAGTTGACTCACTCTCAGTTGTTGACAGTTGACTCACTCTCAGTTGTTGACAGTTGACTCACTCTCGGTTGCTGACAGTTGACTCACTCTCGGTTGCTGACAGTTGACTCACTCTCGGTTGCTGACAGTTGACTCACTCTCGGTTGCTGACAGTTGACTCACTCTGTTGCTGACAGTTGACTCACTCTCGTTGCTGACAGTTGACTCACTCTCGGTTGCTGACAGTTGACTCACTCTCGGTTGTTGACAGTTGACTCACTCTCGTTGTTGACAGTTGACTCACTCTCAGTTGCTGACAGTTGACTCACTCTCAGTGTGAAGTTGACTCACTCTCAGTTGTTGACAGTTGACTCAACTCTCAGTTGCTGACAGTTGACTCACTCTCAGTGTTGACAGTTGACTCACTCTCATTGTTGACAGTTGACTCACTCTCAGTTGTTGACAGTTGACTCACTCTCAGTTGTTGACAGTTGACTCACTCTCGGTTGCTGACAGTTGACTCACTCTCAGTTGCTGACAGTTGACTCACTCTCAGTTGCTGACAGTTGACTCACTCTCAGTTGCTGACAGTTGACTCACTCTCAGTTGTTGACAGTTGACTCACTCTCAGTTGCTGACAGTTGACTCACTCTCAGTTGCTGACAGTTGACTCACTCTCAGTTGTTGACAGTTGACTCACTCTCAGTTGTTGACAGTTGACTCACTCTCAGTTGTTGACAGTTGACTCACTCTCAGTTGTTGACAGTTGACTCACTCTCGGTTGTTGACAGTTGACTCACTCTCGGTTGTTGACAGTTGACTCACTCTCGGTTGTTGACAGTTGACTCACTCTCGGTTGCTGACAGTTGACTCACTCTCAGTTGCTGACTGTTGATTCACTCTCTGTTGTTGACAGTTGACTCACTCTCTGTTGTTGACAGTTGACTCACACTCAGTTGCTGCCAGTTGACTCACTCTCGGTTGTTGACAGTTGACTCACTCTCGGTTGTTGACAGTTGACTCACTCTCTGTTGTTGACAGTTGACTCACTCTCAGTTACTGACAGTTGACTCACTCTCGTTGTTGACAGTTGACTCACTCTCGTTGTTGCCAGTTGACTCACTCTCGGTTGTTGAAGTTGACTCACTCTCGGTTGTTGACAGTTGACCACTCTCGGTTGTTGACAGTTGACTCACTCTCGGTTGTTGACAGTTGACTCACTCTCGGTTGTTGACAGTTGACTCACTCTCGGTTGTTGCCAGTTGACTCACTCTCGGTTGTTGACAGTTGACTCACTCTCGGTTGTTGACAGTTGACTCACTCTCGGTTGCTGACAGTTGACTCACTCTCGGTTGCTGACAGTTGACTCACTCTCGGTTGCTGACAGTTGACTCACTCTCGGTTGCTGACAGTTGACTCACTCTCAGTTGCTGACAGTTGACTCACTCTCAGTTGCTGACTGTTGATTCACTCTCTGTTGTTGACAGTTGATTCACTCTCTGTTGTTGACAGTTGACTCACTCTCAGTTGCTGCCAGTTGACTCACTCTCGGTTGTTGACAGTTGACTCACTCTCGGTTGTTGACAGTTGACTCACTCTCTGTTGTTGACAGTTGACTCACTCTCAGTTACTGACAGTTGACTCACTCTCGGTTGTTGACAGTTGACTCACTCTCGGTTGTTGACAGTTGACTCACTCTCGGTTGTTGACAGTTGACTCACTCTCGGTTGTTGACAGTTGACTCACTCTCGGTTGTTGCCAGTTGACTCACTCTCGGTTGTTGACAGTTGACTCACTCTCGGTTGTTGACAGTTGACTCACTCTCAGGTGTTGTTTTGAAGAACACG
>NC_052309.1:647275-714816 GCF_016432855.1 Salvelinus namaycush
CACAATATAGCAGGGGGTAGCTAGTCACATTAGAAGGGGTAGCTAGTCAGATAGTAGAAGGGGGTAGCTAGTCAATTGGACTAGTCAAGAAAGGGGGTAGCTAGTCCAATATTAGAAGGGGGTAGCTAGTCCATAATAGAAGGGGGTAGCTAGTCAGATAGTAGAAGGGGGTAGCTAGTCAGATATAGTAGAAGGGGGTAGCTAGTCAGACTAATAGAAGGGGGTAGCTAGTCATATAAGTAGAAGGGGGTAGCTAGTCACGATATATCGAAGGGGGTAGCAGTCACATATTAGAAGGGGGTAGCTAGTCATAATAGAAGGGGGTAGCTAGTCAATATTAGAAGGGGGTATAGCTAGTCACACTAGTTAGAAGGGGGTAGCTAGTCACATAATAGAAGATGGGGTAGCTAGTCACATAATGAAGGGGTAGCTAGTCAGATAATTAGAAGGGGGTAGCTAGTCCATATAGAAGTGGGTAGCTAGTCATAAGAAGGGGGTAGCTGTCACATATAGAAGGTGGGTAGCTAGTTAGATATTAGAAGGGGGTAGCTTATTCACTAATAGAAGGTGTAGCTAGTCACATATTAGAAGGGGGTAGCTAGTCAGATATTAGAAGGGGTAGCTAGTCACATATTAGAAGGGGTAGCTAGTCAGATATAGAAGGGGATAGCTAGTCAGATATTAGAAGGTGGTAGCTAGTCACATTTATTAGAAGGGGGTACTAGTCACATATAGAAGGGTGTAGCTAGTCACACTATTAGAAGGGGGTCCTATCAACTAAAGAAGGGGGTAGCTAGTCACATAATAGAAGGGGGTAGCTAGTCACATAAAGAAGGAGGGTGCTAGTCAGCATATAGAAGGGGAAGCTTGTCACATATTAGAAGGGGTAGCTAGTCACATATTAGAAGGGGGTAGCTAGTCACATAATAGAGTGGGTGCTAGTCAGGGATATTATGAAGGGGTAGCTAGTCAGATAATAGAAGGGGGTAGCTAGTCAACATATTAGAAGGGTAGCTAGTCAGATATAGAAGGGGTAGCTATCACATATTAGAAGGGGGTAGCTAGTTAGATAGTAGAAGGGGGTAGCTAGTCAGATAATAGAAGGGGGTAGCTAGTCAGATATTAGAAGGGGTAGCTAGTCACATAATAGAAGGGGGTAGCTAGTCGTATTAGAGGGGGTAGCTAGTCAATATTAGAAGGGGTAGCTAGTCGATATAGAAGGGGGTACTATCAATATTGAGGGGGTAGCTAGTCTATAGAATAGTAGTAATGGGGTAGCTAGTCAGATAATAGAAGGGGGTAGCTAGTCAGATAAAGAAGGGGGTAGCTAGTCACATATTAAGAAGGGGTAGCTAGTCACATATTAGAAGGGGGTAGCTAGTCAATATAGAAGGGGTAGCTAGTCAGATAATAGAAGAGGGGTAGCTAGTCAGATATTAGAAGGGGTGCTAGTCAGAATATCGAAGGGGGTAGCTAGTCAGATATTAGAAGGGGGTAGCTAGTCTTTAGATAGTAAGAAGGGGGTAGCTAGTCAATAATAGAAGGGGTAGCTGTCAGATAGTTAGAAGGTGGAGCTAGTCAGATAATAGAAGGTGGTACTAGTCAGATAATAGAAGGGGTAGCTAGTCAATAATGTAAGGGGGTAGCTAGTCACATATAGAAGGGGGTAGCTAGTCAGATAGTAGAAGGGGGTAGCTAGTCACATATTAGAAGGGGGTAGCTAGTCAGATATTGAAGGGGGTGATAGTAAGATATTAGAAGGGGGTAGCTAGTCAGATAATAGAAGGGGTGAGCTAGTCACATATAGAAGGGGGTAGCTAGTCACATATAGAAGGGGGTAAGCTAGTCCAATATAAAGGGGGTAGCTTGTCACATATTAGAGGGGGGTAGCTAGTCACATTAGAAGGGGGTAGCTAGTCACATATTAGAATGGGGTAGCTAGTCACATATTAGAAGGGGGTGGCTAGTCACATATTAGAAGGGGGAAGCTAGTCACATATTAGAAGGGGGTAGCTAGTCAGATATTAGAAGGGGGTAGCTAGTCACATAATAGAAGGGGGTAGCTAGTCAGATAATAGAAGGGAGTAGCTAGTCAGATAGTAGAAGGGGGTAGCTAGTCAGATATTAGAAGGGGGTAGCTAGTCAGATATTAGAAGGGGGTAGCTAGTCACATAATAGAAGGGGGTAGCTAGTCAGATAATAGAAGGGGGTAGCTAGTCAGATAATAGAAGGGGGTAGCTAGTCAGATATTAGAAGGGGGTAGCTAGTCAGATATTAGAAGGGGGTAGCTAGTCAGATATTAGAAGGGGGTAGCTAGTCACATATTAGAAGGGGGTAGCTAGTCAGATAATAGAAGGGGGTAGCTAGTAGATATAGAAGGGGGTAGCTAGTCACATATTAGAAGGGGGTAGCTAGTCACATATTAGAAGGGGGTAGCTTGTCACACATATTAGAAGGGGGGTAGCTATCAATTAGGGGGGTAGCTAGTCACATATTAGAAGGGGTAGCTAGTCACATAATTAGAAGGGGGTGAGCTAGTCCATATAGAAGGGGAGCTAGTCACATATTAGAAGGGGTAGCTAGTCACATATTTAGAGGGGGTAGCTAGTCACATATTAGAAGGGGGTAGCTAGTCCATAATAGAAGGGGTACTAGTCACATATTAGAAGGGGTAGCTAGTCAGAATAGAAGTAGCTAGTCTGATGGTAGCTAGTCAGATAATAGAAGGGGGTAGCTGAGTCTCACGATATTAGAAGGGGGTAGCTAGTCAGATATGAGAAGGGGGTAGCTAGTCACATAATAGAAGGGGGTAGCTATAGTTAGTAGTAGAAGGGGGTAGCTAGTCAATAATAGAAGGTGGTAGCTAGTCAGATTTAGAAGGGGGTAGCTAGTCAGATATTAGAAGGGGTAGCTAGTAATAATATAAGGGGGTACTAGTCAGATATAGAAGGGGGTAGCTAGTCACGATAGTAGTACAGGGGGTAGCTAGTCAAATATAGAAGGGGGTAGCTAGTCAATAATAGAAGGGGGTAGCTAGTCAATATAGAAGGGGTACCTAGTCGATAATAGAAGGGGGTAGCTAGTCAGATATTAGAAGGGGGTAGCTAGTCAGAATATAGTCTAAGGGGGTAGCTAGTCACATATTAGAAGGGGGTAGCTAGTCAGATAATAGAAGGGGGTAGCTAGTCGAATATTAGAAGGGGGTAGCTAGTTAGATATTATAGGGGTAGCTAGTCACATATTAGAAGGGGGTGCTAGTCAACATATTGAAGGGGTAGCTAGTCAGCTAACAGAAGGTGGATCTAGTCAGTTATTAGAGGGGGTAGCTAGTCACTATTAGAAGGGGGTAGCTAGTCACATAATAAGAAGGTGTGTAGCTAGTCACATATTAGAAGGGGTAGCTAGTCACCATAAAAGGGGTAGCTAGTCGATAATAGAAGGGGGTAGCTATCACATAATAGAGGGGGTAGCTAGTCACATATTAGAAGGGGGTAGCTAGATCCAATATTAGAAGGGGGTAGCTAGTCATATATTAGAAGGGGGTAGCTAGTCAGATAATTAGAAGTGGGGTAGCTAGTCACATATAGAAGGGGAGCTAGTCAGATATAGAAGGGGTAGCTAGTCACATATTAGAAGGGGGAGTAGTCACATATATAAGGGGGTAGCTAGTCACATATTAGAAGGGGGTAGCTAGTCAGCAATAAGTAGAAGGGGGGGTAGCTAGTCACATATTAGAAGGGGGGTAGCTAGTCAGATATTAGAAGGGGGAGTAGCTAGTCACAAATTAGAAGGGGGTAGCTAGTCACATATTAGAAGGTGGTAGCTAGTCAGATATTAGAAGGGGTAGCTAGTCAGATAGTAGAAGGGGTAGCTAGTCAATTAGTAGAGGGGTAGCTAGTCAATATAGAATGGGGTACTAGTCAGATATTAAGAAGGGGGTAGCTAGTCACATATTAGAAGGGGGTAGCTGTCACATATTAGAAGTTAGCTAGTCACATATTAGAAGGGGGGGGCTAGTGCACTATTAGAAGGGGGATAGCTAGTCACATATGAGAAGGGGGTAGCTAGTCACATATTAGAAGGGGGTAGCTAGTCTGCATATATAGAAGGGGGTAGCTAGTCACATAATAGGAAGGGGTAGCTAGTCAATATTAGAAGGGGGTACTAGTCACATAATTTAGAAGGGGGTAGCTAGTCAGATATAGAAGGGGGTAGCTAGTCAGATATTAGTAAGTGAGAGGGTAGCTAGTCAGATATTAGAAGGGGTAGCTAGTCACATAATAGAAGGGGTAGCTAGTCATGATAGTAGAAGGGGTAGCTAGTCAATAAAGAAGGGGTAGCTGGCTGTTGTGATTCGACAAGTTGCCTACACAGTCATATAACAGAACTTCAGAATGTAATATTTGTTTCATAACATTTGCAAACAGCTTGTCCTATCGGATATTTGTATGAACATTTCAATAAAAACAAAGCTGTGTTTGAATAGAATCCAGGCCGAGATTGTATAATAGAGTCACCTTAGATTAAACTGAGTGTGATATGTGACAATATTATCAATTGTGAAATTGTACATGATGAGATGGGAACACAAACTACTTGGATCAACAACCTTGTTACTGTCTAACTACCAGCCTCTGTCTATATTACCCAGTGTGCTGGCCTCCCAGCTTCCCTTTCCTCCCATCCTCCCATTCTCTCAGCCTCCCATCCTCCCATTTTCTCGCCTCCCAGCTTCCCTTTCCTCCCATTCTCTCAGCCTCCCAGCTTCCCTTTCCTTCCATCGTCCCATTCTACCATTCTCCCATTCTACCATACTCCCTTCCTTCCATCCTCCCAGTCTCCCATCCTCTCAGCCTTCCATTCTCCCATCCTCCCATTCTACCATACTCCCTTCCTCCCATCCTCCCATTCTATAATACTCTCTTCCTCCCAGTCTCCCATTCTACCATACTCCCTTCCTTCCAGTCTCCCATCCTCCTAGTCTCCCATCCTCCCAATCCAGAGTAGAGACAGAGAGGTGAAGATAAGAGCCCATTTCCATTACCAGAGGCTTGTTTGAGGTTTTTGAGGAGTGACATGTGAGTCACTGTCTGCATACCAAATGTCAGCCTATTCCCTATACAGTGCACTACTTTAGACCAGAGCCCTATCAAAAGTAGTGCACTATATAGGATATAGGGTTCCGTTTGGGACACACATCGTCTGTTCACAGTGGGTGTCAGGGCAGCAATGCAGCAGGCAGGTTAATGGTATTGCGAGGTCAGAGCCTGTGGTAGATTAACCCTGTGATTTGGAGAAGGGGGGCTCTTGTAGCAGGAGTAGAGGTTAGCCCTGACAGAAGATCCGCACATCGTCACAGGGCCATGCGGGGGTCACTCAGAAGAGGATGGGTGCATCACAAATGGCACCCCTTTCACCTATTTGAGCTCAAGTCAAAAGCAGTGCACTAGAAATAGGGTGTAATTTGGGACGGTGAGACAAGGTCAGTTAGGCCAGTCAATAGACAAACCCTGCTACTCCCCTCTCACATTATGTGAAATGGAATCATGGATTCTATAGATCATTGTCAGTTTTGCTGTATTGTTGAGGTAAAACGTAGAAAGTTATTTGGAAATTTTTCAGTACACGAAATACTATAATGATGCCTGCATGGCCCAGAGGAATAAGCAATGCAATGTCGCCATGTTATCTGTATTTATTATGGATACCCATTAGTTCCTGCCAAGGCAGCAGCTACTCTTCCTGGGGTACAGCAAAATTAAGGCAGATTTGAGGATCTGGGATCCAGAATAAACCCCAAGAAGAGTAGCTGCTGCTTTGGCAGGAACTAATGGGGATCCATAATAAACCCCAGGAAGTGTAGCTGTGTAATGTGTGCGTACTGGCGGCAGAGAAGTCAGGCGCAGGAGAGCAAAGACTATGTTACAACGGTGCAGTTTAATAATAAATCACCGAGAACAAACACAAATAAATAAATACAACGGGACAAAACCCTTCGCACGCCAGACATAACGTGCACAAACTCTTACAATCAACAATACCGAACAAGGGCATGTGGGGAACAGAGGGTGAAATACACAACATGTAATTGATGGAATTGAAACCAGGTGTGTGTGGGAAGACAAGACAAAACAAATGGAAAATGAAAGGTGGATCGGCGATGGCTAGAAGACCGGTGACGTCGACCGCAGAACGTCGCCCGAACAAGGAGAGGGACTGACTTCAGAGGAAGTCGTGACAAGCTGCTGCCTTGACAGGAACTAATTAATTACTTGTGAATGATGTATTATCACTTGTGAATGATGTGCAGTAAGGCATCTTTTTCAAATAATTTCCGCACACCTCATGTAGCCTAGCCCATAGTCCTATATGTTTTAATAAGGTTAGTATCACACCTCATGTAGCCTATAGTCCTATATGTTTTAATAAGGTTAGTATCACACCTCATGTAGCCTAGCCCATAGTCCTATATGTTTTAATAAGGTTAGTATCACACCTCATGTAGCCTAGCCCATAGTCCTATATGTTTTAATAAGGTTAGTATCACACCTCATGTATCCTAGCCCATAGTCCTATATGTTTTAATAAGGTTAGTATCACACCTCATGGAGCCTAGTCCTATATGTTTTAATAAGGTTAGTATCACACCTCATGTAGCCTAGTCCACAGTCCTATATGTTTTGATAAGGTTTGTTTCACAACTAAAGTGGCCAAATAACTTCTTAAAATGAAGAACATTAATCTGCTTTATAAGGGGTGTAGAGACTAACTGGCATACATACGCAGCGTGTGAGTTTCAAGTGTGGGGAAGATAATTTTCACCATATAAATTCACCTGTAGAACAAAAGCATTACATGCATAAATGCATTTGCGGTCACTCTTGAGGATGGTGTTTTCCCGCTAATGAATTGCATTTAGGAACATTCACACTCACAGCCTACTGCTGTTTGCACATTGTTGCGCTTTATAATGTGAAGAAATTGTCCAATAGTTTATCAACATTTTAAACTTAACATTCAGATCTGTTGCATCAACCTTATTGCTTTAATTATTATTTATTTATTTAATTTTTTAATGCTAGTGGTTGAGTTAATTTAGGATCTATCGCGGACTATTTTTTGAATATTTATTTTTCACACAGAATAGAATAGATCAACTTTTGTACTATTGGGGATAGTAGATTTACATAACTATCTGTCTATCTGACAGTCACGCAGTGCTATCTATCTGACAGTCACGCAGTGCTATCTGACAGTCACACAGTGCTATCTATCTGACAGTCACACAGTTCTATCTATCTGACAGTCACGCAGTGCTTTCTATCTGACAGTGACACAGTGCTATCTATCTGACAGTCACACAGTGCTATCTATCTGACAGTCACACAGTGCTATCTATCTGACAGTCACACAGTGCTATCTATCTGACAGTCACGCAGTGCTTTCTATCTGACAGTGACACAGTGCTATCTATCTGACAGTCACGTAGTGCTATCTATCTGACAGTCACGCAGTGCTATCTATCTGACAGTCACACAGTGCTTTCTATCTGACAGTCACGCAGTGCTATCTATCTGACAATCACACAGTGCTATCTATCTGACAGTCACACAGTGCTATCTATCTGACAGTCACACAGTGCTATCTATCTGACAGTCACACAGTGCTATCTATCTGACAGTCACACAGTGCTATCTATCTGACAGTCACACAGTGCTATCTATCTGACAGTCACGCAGTGCTATCTATCTGACAGTCACACAGTGCTATCTATCTGACAGTCACACAGTGCTATCTATCTGACAGTCACACAGTGCTTTCTATCTGACAGTCACGCAGTGCTATCTGACAGTCACACAGTGCTATCTATCTGACAGTCACACAGTGCTATCTATCTGACAGTCACACAGTGCTATCTATCTGACAGTCACACAGTGCTATCTATCTGACAGTCACACAGTGCTATCTATCTGACAGTCACACAGTGCTATCTATCTGACAGTCACGCAGTGCTATCTATCTGACAGTCACACAGTGCTATCTATCTGACAGTCACACAGTGCTATCTATCTGACAGTCACACAGTGCTATCTGAAAGTCACACAGTGCTATCTGACAGTCACACAGTGCTATCTGACAGTCACACAGTGCTATCTATCTGACAGTCACGCAGTGCTTTCTATCTGACAGTGACACAGTGCTATCTATCTGACAGTCACGTAGTGCTATCTATCTGACAGTCACGCAGTGCTATCTATCTGACAGTCACACAGTGCTTTCTATCTGACAGTCACGCAGTGCTATCTATCTGACAGTCACACAGTGCTATCTATCTGACAGTCACACAGTGCTATCTATCTGACAGTCACACAGTGCTATCTATCTGACAGTCACACAGTGCTATCTATCTGACAGTCACACAGTGCTATCTATCTGACAGTCACACAGTGCTATCTATCTGACAGTCACGCAGTGCTATCTATCTGACAGTCACACAGTGCTATCTATCTGACAGTCACACAGTGCTATCTATCTGACAGTCACACAGTGCTTTCTATCTGACAGTCACGCAGTGCTATCTATCTGACAGTCACACAGTGCTATCTATCTGACAGTCACACAGTGCTATCTATCTGACAGTCACACAGTGCTATCTATCTGACAGTCACACAGTGCTATCTATCTGACAGTCACGCAGTGCTATCTATCTGACAGTCACGCAGTGCTATCTATCTGACAGTCACACAGTGCTATCTATCTGACAGTCACACAGTGCTATCTGACAGTCACGCAGTGCTATCTATCTGACAGTCACACAGTGCTATCTGACAGTCACACAGTGCTATCTATCTGACAGTCACACAGTGCTATCTATCTGACAGTCACACAGTGCTATCTATCTGACAGTCACACAGTGCTATCTATCTGACAGTCACGCAGTGCTATCTATCTGACAGTCACGCAGTGCTATCTATCTGACAGTCACGCAGTGCTATCTATCTGACAGTCACGCAGTGCTATCTATCTGACAGTCACACAGTGCTATCTATCTGACAGTCACGCAGTGCTATCTATCTGATAGTCACGCAGTGCTATCTATCTGACAGTCACGCAGTGCTATCTATCTGACAGTCACGCAGTGCTATCTATCTGACAGTCACGCAGTGCTATCTATCTGACAGTCACGCAGTGCTATCTATCTGACAGTCACGCAGTGCTATCTATCTGACAGTCACGCAGTGCTATCTATCTGACAGTCACGCAGTGCTATCTATCTGACAGTCACACAGTGCTATCTATCTGACAGTCACACAGTGCTATCTATCTGACAGTCACACAGTGCTATCTGACAGTCACGCAGTGCTATCTATCTGACAGTCACACAGTGCTATCTGACAGTCACACAGTGCTATCTATCTGACAGTCACGCAGTGCTATCTATCTGACAGTCACGCAGTGCTATCTATCTGACAGTCACGCAGTGCTATCTATCTGACAGTCACGCAGTGCTATCTATCTGACAGTCACACAGTGCTATCTATCTGACAGTCACACAGTGCTATCTATCTGACAGTCACGCAGTGCTATCTATCTGACAGTCACGCAGTGCTATCTATCTGACAGTCACGCAGTGCTATCTATCTGACAGTCACGCAGTGCTATCTATCTGACAGTCACGCAGTGCTATCTATCTGACAGTCACGCAGTGCTATCTATCTGACAGTCACGCAGTGCTATCTATCTGACAGTCACGCAGTGCTATCTATCTGACAGTCACGCAGTGCTATCTATCTGACAGTCACGCAGTGCTATCTATCTGACAGTCACACAGTGCTATCTATCTGACAGTCACACAGTGCTATCTATCTGACAGTCACACAGTGCTATCTGACAGTCACGCAGTGCTATCTATCTGACAGTCACACAGTGCTATCTGACAGTCACACAGTGCTATCTATCTGACAGTCACGCAGTGCTATCTATCTGACAGTCACGCAGTGCTATCTATCTGACAGTCACGCAGTGCTATCTATCTGACAGTCACGCAGTGCTATCTATCTGACAGTCACACAGTGCTATCTATCTGACAGTCACACAGTGCTATCTATCTGACAGTCACGCAGTGCTATCTATCTGACAGTCACGCAGTGCTATCTATCTGACAGTCACGCAGTGCTATCTATCTGACAGTCACGCAGTGCTATCTATCTGACAGTCACGCAGTGCTATCTATCTGACAGTCACGCAGTGCTATCTATCTGACAGTCACACAGTGCTATCTATCTGACAGTCACACAGTGCTATCTATCTGACAGTCGCACAGTGCTATCTATCTGACAGTCACACAGTGCTATCTATCTGACAGTCACGTAGTGCTATCTATCTGACAGTCACGCAGTGCTATCTATCTGACAGTCACACAGTGCTATCTGAAAGTCACACAGTGCTATCTGACAGTCACACAGTGCTATCTATCTGACAGTCACACAGTGCTATCTATCTGACAGTGACACAGTTCTATCTATCTGACAGTCACGCAGTGCTTTCTATCTGACAGTGACACAGTGCTATCTATCTGACAGTCACGTAGTGCTATCTATCTGACAGTCACGCAGTGCTATCTATCTGACAGTCACACAGTGCTATCTATCTGACAGTCAAACAGTGCTATCTATCTGACAGTCACACAGTGCTATCTATCTGACAGTCACACAGTGCTATCTATCTGACAGTCACGCAGTGCTATCTATCTGACAGTCACGCAGTGCTATCTATCTGACAGTCACGCAGTGCTATCTATCTGACAGTCACGCAGTGCTATCTATCTGACAGTCACGCAGTGCTATCTATCTGACAGTCACACAGTGCTATCTATCTGACAGTCACACAGTGCTATCTATCTGACAGTCACACAGTGCTATCTGACAGTCACGCAGTGCTATCTATCTGACAGTCACACAGTGCTATCTGACAGTCACACAGTGCTATCTATCTGACAGTCACGCAGTGCTATCTATCTGACAGTCACGCAGTGCTATCTATCTGACAGTCACGCAGTGCTATCTATCTGACAGTCACGCAGTGCTATCTATCTGACAGTCACACAGTGCTATCTATCTGACAGTCACACAGTGCTATCTATCTGACAGTCACGCAGTGCTATCTATCTGACAGTCACGCAGTGCTATCTATCTGACAGTCACGCAGTGCTATCTATCTGACAGTCACGCAGTGCTATCTATCTGACAGTCACGCAGTGCTATCTATCTGACAGTCACGCAGTGCTATCTATCTGACAGTCACGCAGTGCTATCTATCTGACAGTCACGCAGTGCTATCTATCTGACAGTCACGCAGTGCTATCTATCTGACAGTCACGCAGTGCTATCTATCTGACAGTCACACAGTGCTATCTATCTGACAGTCACACAGTGCTATCTATCTGACAGTCACACAGTGCTATCTGACAGTCACGCAGTGCTATCTATCTGACAGTCACACAGTGCTATCTGACAGTCACACAGTGCTATCTATCTGACAGTCACGCAGTGCTATCTATCTGACAGTCACGCAGTGCTATCTATCTGACAGTCACGCAGTGCTATCTATCTGACAGTCACACAGTGCTATCTATCTGACAGTCACACAGTGCTATCTATCTGACAGTCACGCAGTGCTATCTATCTGACAGTCACGCAGTGCTATCTATCTGACAGTCACGCAGTGCTATCTATCTGACAGTCACGCAGTGCTATCTATCTGACAGTCACGCAGTGCTATCTATCTGACAGTCACGCAGTGCTATCTATCTGACAGTCACACAGTGCTATCTATCTGACAGTCACACAGTGCTATCTATCTGACAGTCGCGCAGTGCTATCTATCTGACAGTCACACAGTGCTATCTATCTGACAGTCACGTAGTGCTATCTATCTGACAGTCACGCAGTGCTATCTATCTGACAGTCACACAGTGCTATCTGAAAGTCACACAGTGCTATCTGACAGTCACACAGTGCTATCTATCTGACAGTCACACAGTGCTATCTATCTGACAGTGACACAGTTCTATCTATCTGACAGTCACGCAGTGCTTTCTATCTGACAGTGACACAGTGCTATCTATCTGACAGTCACGTAGTGCTATCTATCTGACAGTCACGCAGTGCTATCTATCTGACAGTCACACAGTGCTTTCTATCTGACAGTCACGCAGTGCTATCTATCTGACAGTCAAACAGTGCTATCTATCTGACAGTCACACAGTGCTATCTATCTGACAGTCACACAGTGCTATCTATCTGACAGTCACGCAGTGCTATCTATCTGACAGTCACGCAGTGCTATCTATCTGACAGTCACACAGTGCTATCTATCTGACAGTCACGCAGTGCTATCTATCTGACAGTCACGCAGTGCTATCTATCTGACAGTCACGCAGTGCTATCTATCTGACAGTCACGCAGTGCTTTCTATCTGACAGTCACACAGTGCTATCTATCTGAAAGTCACACAGTGCTATCTATCTGACAGTCACGCAGTGCTATCTATCTGACAGTCACGCAGTGCTATCTATCTGACAGTCACGCAGTGCTATCTATCTGACAGTCACGCAGTGCTATCTATCTGACAGTCACACAGTGCTATCTATCTGACAGTCACACAGTGCTATCTATCTGACAGTCACACAGTGCTATCTATCTGACAGTCACACAGTGCTATCTATCTGACCGTCACGTAGTGCTATCTATCTGACAGTCACACAGTGCTATCTGAAAGTCACACAGTGATATCTGACAGTCACACAGTGCTATCTATCTGACAGTCACACAGTGCTATCTATCTGACAGTGACACAGTTCTATCTATCTGACAGTCACGCAGTGCTTTCTATCTGACAGTGACACAGTGCTATCTATCTGACAGTCACGTAGTGCTATCTATCTGACAGTCACACAGTGCTATCTATCTGACAGTCACACAGTGCTTTCTATCTGACAGTCACGCAGTGCTATCTATCTGACAGTCACGCAGTGCTATCTATCTGACAGTCACGCAGTGCTATCTATCTGACAGTCACGCAGTGCTATCTATCTGACAGTCACGCAGTGCTATCTATCTGACAGTCACGCAGTGCTATCTATCTGACAGTCACGCAGTGCTATCTATCTGACAGTCACGCAGTGCTATCTATCTGACAGTCACACAGTGCTATCTATCTGACAGTCACGCAGTGCTATCTATCTGACAGTCACGCAGTGCTATCTATCTGACAGTCACGCAGTGCTATCTATCTGACAGTCACGCAGTGCTATCTATCTGACAGTCACGCAGTGCTATCTATCTGACAGTCACGCAGTGCTATCTATCTGACAGTCACGCAGTGCTATCTATCTGACAGTCACACAGTGCTATCTATCTGACAGTCACACAGTGCTATCTATCTGACAGTCACACAGTGCTATCTATCTGACAGTCACACAGTGCTATCTATCTGACAGTCACACAGTGCTATCTATCTGACAGTCACGCAGTGCTATCTATCTGACAGTCACACAGTGCTATCTGAAAGTCACACAGTGCTATCTGACAGTCACACAGTGCTATCTGACAGTCACACAGTGCTATCTATCTGACAGTGACACAGTTCTATCTATCTGACAGTCACGCAGTGCTTTCTATCTGACAGTGACACAGTGCTATCTATCTGACAGTCACGTAGTGCTATCTATCTGACAGTCACGCAGTGCTATCTATCTGACAGTCACACAGTGCTTTCTATCTGACAGTCACGCAGTGCTATCTATCTGACAGTCACGCAGTGCTATCTATCTGACAGTCACACAGTGCTATCTATCTGACAGTCACACAGTGCTATCTATCTGACAGTCACACAGTGCTATCTATCTGACAGTCACACAGTGCTATCTATCTGACAGTCACGCAGTGCTATCTATCTGACAGTCACACAGTGCTATCTATCTGACAGTCATCTGCCTTGAGTTATACTACCAATAACTACTGGTGCCTGAGTTATACTACCAATAACTACTGGTGCCTTGAGTTATACTACCAATAACTACTGCCTGAGTTATACTACCAATAACTACTGGTGCCTGAGTTATACTACCAATAACTACTGGTGCCTGAGTTATACTACCAATAACTACTGGTGCCTGAGTTATACTACCAATAACTACTGGTGCCTGAGTTATACTACCAATAACGACTGCCTGAGTTATACTACCAATAACTACTGGTGCCTGAGTTATACTACCAATAACTACTGGTGCCTGAGTTATACTACCAATAACTACTGCCTGAGTTATACTACCAATAACTACTGGTGCCTGAGTTATACTACCAATAACTACTGCCTGAGTTATACTACCAATAACTACTGGTGCCTGAGTTATACTACCAATAACTACTGGTGCCTGAGTTATACTACCAATAACTACTGGTGCCTGAGTTATGCTACCAATAACTACTGGTGCCTGAGTTATACTACCAATAACTACTGGTGCCTGAGTTATACTACCAATAACTACTGCCTGAGTTATACTACCAATAACTACTGCCTGAGTTATAGTACCAATAACTACTTGTGCCTGAGTTATACTACCAATAACTACTGGTGCCTTGAGTTATACTACCAATAACTACTGCCTGAGTTATACTACCAATAACTACTGGTGCCTGAGTTATGCTACCAATAACTACTGGTGCCTGAGTTATACTACCAATAACTACTGGTGCCTGAGTTATACTACCAATAACTACTGCCTGAGTTATACTACCAATAACTACTTGTGCCTGAGTTATACTACCAATAACTACTGGTGCCTTGCGTTATACTACCAATAACTACTGGTGCCTGAGTTATACTACCAATAACTACTGGTGCCTGAGTTATACTACCAATAACTACTTGTGTCTGAGTTATACTACCAATAACTACTGGTGCCTGAGTTATACTACCAATAACTACTGGTGCCTGAGTTATACTACCAATAACTACTGGTGTCTGAGTTATACTACCAATAACTACTGGTGCCTGAGTTATACTACCAATAACTACTGGTGCCTTGCGTTATACTACCAATAACTACTGGTGCCTTGCGTTATACTACCAATAACTACTGGTGCCTTGAGTTATACTACCAATAACTACTGGTGCCTTGAGGTATACTACCAATAACTACTGGTGCCTGAGTTATACTACCAATAACTACTGTTGCCTTGCGTTATACTACCAATAACTACTGGTGCCTTGAGTTATACTACCAATAACTACTGGAGCCTTGAGTTATGCTACCAATAAGTACTGGTGCCTTGAGGTATACTACCAATAACTACTGGTGCCTGAGTTATACTACCAATAACTACTGGTGCCTGAGGTATACTACCAATAACTACTGGTGCCTTGAGGTATACTACCAATAACTACTGGTGCCTGAGTTATACTACCAATAAGTACTGGAGCCTTGAGGTATACTACCAATAACTACTGATGCCTGAGTTATACTACCAATAACTACTGCCTGAGTTATACTACCAATAACTACTGGTGCCTGAGTTATACTACCAATAACTACTTGTGTCTGAGTTATACTACCAATAACTACTGGTGCCTGAGTTATACTACCAATACCTACTGGTGCCTTGAGTTATACTACCAATACCTACTGGTGCCTGAGTTATACTACCAATAACTACTGGTGCCTGAGTTATACTACCAATAACTACTGGTGCCTGAGTTATACTACCAATAACTACTGGTGCCTTGCGTTATACTACCAATAACTACTGGTGCCTTGAGTTATACTACCAATAACTACTGGTGCCTTGAGGTATACTACCAATAACTACTGGTGCCTGAGTTATACTACCAATAACTACTGGTGCCTTGCGTTATTCTACCAATAACTACTGGTGCCTTGAGTTATACTACCAATAACTACTGGTGCCTTGAGGTATACTACCAATAACTACTGGTGCCTGAGTTATACTACCAATAACTACTGGTGCCTGAGGTATACTACCAATAACTACTGGTGCCTTGAGGTATACTACCAATAACTACTGGTGCCTGAGTTATACTACCAATAACTACTGCCTGAGTTATACTACCAATAACTACTGGTGCCTGAGTTATACTACCAATAACTACTGGTGCCTGAGTTATACTACCAATAACTACTGGTGCCTGAGTTATACTACCAATAACTACTGGTGCCTGAGTTATACTACCAATAACTACTGCCTGAGTTATACTACCAATAACTACTGGTGCCTTGAGGTATACTACCAATAACTACTGGTGCCTTGAGGTATACTACCAATAACTACTGCCTGAGTTATACTACCAATAAGTACTGGAGCCTTGAGTTATACTACCAATAACTACTGATGCCTGAGTTATACTACCAATAACTACTGGAGCCTTGCGTTATACTACCAATAACTACTGGAGCCTTGAGTTATACTACCAATAAGTACTGGAGCCTTGAGTTATACTACCAATAACTACTGCCTGAGTTATACTACCAATAACTACTGGAGCCTTGAGTTATGCTACCAATAAGTACTGGAGCCTGAGTTATACTACCAATAACTACTGGTGCCTGAGTTATACTACCAATAACTACTGGTGCCTTGCGTTATACTACCAATAACTACTGGAGCCTTGAGTTATACTACCAATAAGTACTGGAGCCTTGAGTTATACTACCAATAACTACTGGTGCCTTGAGGTATACTACCAATAACTACTGGTGCCTGAGTTATACTACCAATAACTACTGGTGCCTGAGTTATACTACCAATAACTACTGGTGCCTTGCGTTATACTACCAATAACTACTGGTGCCTTGAGTTATACTACCAATAACTACTGGTGCCTGAGTTATACTACCAATAACTACTGCCTGAGTTATACTACCAATAACTACTGGTGCCTGAGTTATACTACCAATAACTACTGGTGCCTGAGTTATACTACCAATAACTACTGGTGCCTGAGTTATACTACCAATAACTACTGGTGCCTGAGTTATACTACCAATAACTACTGGTGCCTTGAGTTATACTACCAATAACTACTGCCTGAGTTATACTACCAATATCTACTGCCTGAGTTATACTACCAATAACTACTGGTGCCTGAGTTATACTACCAATAACTACTGGTGCCTGAGTTATACTACCAATAACTACTGGTGCCTGAGTTATACTACCAATAACTACTGGTGCCTGAGGTATACTACCAATAACTACTGGTGCCTTGAGGTATACTACCAATAACTACTGGTGCCTGAGTTATACTACCAATAACTACTGCCTGAGTTATACTACCAATAACTACTGGTGCCTGAGTTATACTACCAATAACTACTGGTGCCTGAGTTATACTACCAATAACTACTGGTGCCTGAGTTATACTACCAATAACTACTGGTGCCTGAGTTATACTACCAATAACTACTGGTGCCTGAGTTATACTACCAATAACTACTGGTGCCTGAGTTATACTACCAATAACTACTGCCTGAGTTATACTACCAATAACTACTGGTGCCTTGAGGTATACTACCAATAACTACTGGTGCCTTGAGGTATACTACCAATAACTACTGCCTGAGTTATACTACCAATAAGTACTGGAGCCTTGAGTTATACTACCAATAACTACTGATGCCTGAGTTATACTACCAATAACTACTGGAGCCTTGAGTTAAACTACCAATAACTACTGGTGCCTTGAGTTATACTACCAATAACTACTGGTGCCTTGCGTTATACTACCAATAACTACTGGAGCCTTGAGTTATACTACCAATAAGTACTGGAGCCTTGAGTTATACTACCAATAACTACTGCCTGAGTTATACTACCAATAACTACTGGAGCCTTGAGTTATGCTACCAATAAGTACTGGAGCCTGAGTTATACTACCAATAACTACTGGTGCCTGAGTTATACTACCAATAACTACTGGTGCCTTGCGTTATACTACCAATAACTACTGGAGCCTTGAGTTATACTACCAATAAGAACTGGAGCCTTGAGTTATACTACCAATAACTACTGGTGCCTTGAGGTATACTACCAATAACTACTGGTGCCTGAGTTATACTACCAATAACTACTGGTGCCTGAGTTATACTACCAATAACTACTGGTGCCTTGCGTTATACTACCAATAACTACTGGTGCCTTGAGTTATACTACCAATAACTACTGGTGCCTGAGTTATACTACCAATAACTACTGCCTGAGTTATACTACCAATAACTACTGGTGCCTGAGTTATACTACCAATAACTACTGGTGCCTGAGTTATACTACCAATAACTACTGGTGCCTGAGTTATACTACCAATAACTACTGGTGCCTGAGTTATACTACCAATAACTACTGGTGCCTTGAGTTATACTACCAATAACTACTGCCTGAGTTATACTACCAATATCTACTGCCTGAGTTATACTACCAATAACTACTGGTGCCTGAGTTATACTACCAATAACTACTGGTGCCTGAGTTATACTACCAATAACTACTGGTGCCTGAGTTATACTACCAATAACTACTGGTGCCTTGAGTTATACTACCAATAACTACTGCCTGAGTTATACTACCAATATCTACTGCCTGAGTTATACTACCAATATCTACTGCCTGAGTTATACTACCAATAACTACTGGTGCCTTGAGGTATACTACCAATAACTACTGGTGCCTGAGTTATACTACCAATAACTACTGGTGCCTGAGTTGTGCTACCAATAACTACTGGTGCCAGAGTTATACTACCAATAACTACTGGTGCCTGAGTTATACTACCAATAACTACTGGTGCCTTGAGTTATACTACCAATAACTACTGCCTGAGTTATACTACCAATATCTACTGCCTGAGTTATACTACCAATAACTACTGGTGCCTTGAGGTATACTACCAATAACTACTGGTGCCTGAGTTATACTACCAATAACTACTGGTGCCTGAGTTGTGCTACCAATAACTACTGGTGCCAGAGTTATACTACCAATAACTACTGGTGCCTGAGTTATACTACCAATAACTACTGGTGCCTTGAGGTATACTACCAATAACTACTGGTGCCTGAGTTATACTACCAATAACTACTGGTGCCTGAGTTGTGCTACCAATAACTACTGGTGCCTGAGTTATACTACCAATAACTACTGGTGCCTGAGTTATACTACCAATAATTACTGGTGCCTGAGTTATACTACCAATAACTACTGGTGCCTTGAGTTAGAAACCACATTCTAGATGTACGGATTGCATTGACAAAATGTATCGCTCACTAAAAGTACGAACCTGAACAAAATGTCAGTAATGTCTGACAAATTGAAACATCTCTCATCTTTAGTGTGCAGGGTAAATCTAACCACCTACTCCTCTCTCTCCTCTCTACAGTGTGAAAAGCAGGTTTATTCTGGTCTGTGCTGCATTAAATGTCCTCGTATCAGCTTCACTAGAGTCCAGTCTAACCCCCCTCTCCTCTCTTCATCTCTCTCCCGTCTCCAGTCTGCAGGGCGGGTTTCTTCCGATCGGTGCTGCAGACCCCTGCCTGCAGTAAATGTCCTCCTCACAGCTTCACCAGAGTCCAGGGTTCCGTAGCCTGTACCTGTGAGGAGGGATACTACAGGAGAGACAGTGACCCGCCCAACATGGCCTGTACACGTATGTGCTACACCTCACTTATGCCTCATCATTCATTACATACTATGCTGCTACATACTATTTACATACCGTACAACTTCTCCAATATCTGCCTGTTCCTTTTAAATAGAAAGGGGTAACGGCACATATTTCAGAAAATAAAACAGCTGTTTCAAGGAAATGCAGATTCTAAATGAATTGTTTTCGAGCTTAGCATGAATTACCATGAATTGTTTACAAGGTTTAATATTTGATTTGTTACATTAAATAATTCCGTAATGACTCGAAGGAAGGATGGCAAGCATCTGTTTCTGTCGCCAGTAAGAAACTGCTTGCCATTGGCTGCTAACTAGCTGAGCTGCTAACTAGCTGAGCTGCTAACTAGCTGAGAACTGCTAGCTAACAGGCAAGCACAAAAACATAATATTAATAATTAGTATTATTATTATTGTTATTATTTATTTTCCATACATATTGGTAGTATACCACTCCATACATTAATACTACAGCAGTTATCAGTAGTATACCACTCCATACATTAATACTGCAGTAGTTATCGGTAGTATACTGCTAAATACATTAATACTGCAGTAGTTATCAGTGGTATACCGCTACATACATTGCTACTGCAGTAGTTATCTGTATTATACCACTCCATATGTTAATACTGCAGTAGTTATCAGTAGTATACCGCTACATACATTAATACTGCAGTAGTTATCGGTAGTATACCGCTACATACATTAATACTGCATTAGTTATCAGTAGTATACCACTCCATACATTAATACTACATTGGTTATTGGTAGAATACCACTCCATACATGAGCACCAGAGTAGTTATTGGTAGGAGGGACTCAGACCTTCGTAACAAAGCCTGCACATGTAAATACAACACTTCCATTTACACAAACGGGTCATTCCACGAAAAGAGTGCCCTTTGATAGTTTAAGTAGAAATTGTTTTTGCATTTTAACATGTCCCTCCGTCAACCCTGTGTCACATCTAGGAAGATTTAAACCCACTTAATCCCAAAATGTATTCAAGTTTCACCATCATTGTAAAAGCCTAGTTATTTTTTGTTGCTTTGACAAAGTTCTGAAGATTATTATTTGTTTCATGTGATTAGAGATTCACCTACAGTACCAGTCAAAAGTTTGGACACACTTACTCATTCCAAGGTTTTACTTTATTTTTACTATTTTCTACATTGTAGAACAATAGGAAAGACATCAAAACGATGAAATGACACACATGGAATGATCTACAGTGCCTTGTTCATCCCCCTTGGTGCTTTTCCTATTTTGTTGCATTACAACCTGTAATTTAAATGGATTTTTATTTGGATTTCATGTATTTTATTTAAAAAAAAATTTCACCTTTATTTAACCAGGTAGACCGGTTGAGAACAAGTTCTCATTTACAACTGCGACCTGGCCAAGATAAAGCAAAGCAGCGCGACAAATAAACAACAGACAATTACACATGGAATAAACAAACGTACAGTCAATAACAAAATAGAAAAATCTGAATTCAGTGTGTGCAAATGGACATACTGTAATGTAATGGACATACACAAAATAGTCCAAATTGGTGAAGTGAAATGAAAAAAATAACTTCTTAAAAAAAAATGTTTTAAATAAAAAACAGAAAAGTGGTGCGTACATATGTGTTCACCCCCTTTGCTATGAAGCCCCTAAATAAGATCTGGTGCAACCAATTACCTTCAAAAGTCACATAATTAGTTAAATAAAGTCCACCTGTGTGCAATCTAAGTGTCACATGATCTCAGTATATATACACCTGTTCTGAAAGGCCCCAGAGTCTGTAACACCACTAAGCAAGGGGCATCACCAAGCAAGCGGCACAATGAAGACCAAGGAGCTCTCCAAACAGGTCAGGGACAAAGTTGTGGAGGAGTACAGATCAGGGTTGGGTTATAAAAAAATATCAAACTTTGAACATCCCACGGACCACCATGAAATCCATTATTAAAAAATGGAAAGAATATGGTACCAGATATGCGCTATGTCTGGCTCAAACCCAACATCTCTCATCACCCCGAGCAAACCATCAGCAGCATGCTGTGGGGATGTTTTTCATCGGCAGGGACTGGGAAACTGGTCAGAATTGAGGGAATGATGGATGGCGCTAAATACAGGGAAATTCTTGAGGGAAATCTGTTTCAGTCTTCCAGAGATTTGAGACTGGGACGGAGGTTCACCTTCCAGCAGGACAATGACCCTAAGCATACTGCTAAAGCAACACTCGAGTGGTTTAAGGGTAAACGTTTAAATGTCTTGGAATTGCCTAGTCAAAGTCCAGACCTCAATCCAGTTGAGAATCTGTGGTATGACTTAAAGATTGCTGTACACCAGCGGAACCCATCCAACTTGAAGGAGCTGGAGCAGTTTTGCCTTGAAGAATGGGCAAAAATCCCAGTGGCTAGATGTGCCAAGCTTATAGAGACATACCCCAAGAGACTTGCAGCTGTAATTGCTGCAAAAGGTGGCTCTACAAAGTATTGACTTTGGGGGGGTGAATAGTAATGCACGCTCAAGTTTTCTGTTTCTTTTGTCTTATTTCTTGTTTGTTTCACAATCCAAAATATTTTGCATCTTTAAAGTGGTAGGCATGTTATGAAAATCAAATGATTCAAACCACTTAAAAATCTATTTTAATTCCAGGTTGTAAGGCAAGAAAATAGGTAAAAAACCAAGGGGGGTGAATACTTTCACAAGCCACTGTAAAACCATAACTAGAACTTTGTGGGAACCTCTTCTGGGTAAATATTGTTGTAATTAACCTCATTGAGATGGCAATGAAGTTGAACTTGTTCTTTATGACAGAATAATAAACTTGAAATCCCCCCCCAATTTTTTTTTTATCAAGTTACACTTTTTAAAAGTCACCGAATTGGTGAAACAACCCAACAACACCTCTACATAGTGGAGTGCTTTATGGAATAAGAGTGGATGTTATTGTTATCTAATGTTATCTAATCTTCTAGCAATATGTTATAGTTTCAGAGGAATAACACAATATGTTATTGTTCCTACAGGACCGCCTTCTGCTCCTCGTAATGCCATTTCCAACGTAAACGAGACGTCGGTCTTCCTGGAATGGGCGGTTCCCGAGGAGACTGGCGGCAGGAAGGATGTCAGCTATAACATCCTGTGTCGTAAGATCAGCGTTGACAGCAGACACTATGAGGAGTGTGACAGCACGGTGCGGTTCCTGCCCCAACGCAACAGTCTCAGGAACAACTCTGTGATGGTGGCAGACCTTCTGGCTCACACTAACTACACGTTCGAGGTGGAGGCCGTCAACGGAGTGTCTGAGCTCATCAACCCCGGACGACAGTTTGTCTCTCTCAACGTCACCACCAACCAGGCAGGTTAGTGTCTTCACATGATCTATTATATATTATATACATTACCTTTACCATAGACCAACCAGGCAGGTTAGTGGAATTGTCTATATACTTTATATACCACACCCAACATATCGAGGCTCCACAGACAGAGACAATGAGAGACACTTGAAGAAACTCTAACCCATTAGCCCACTCCGTCAGTGAAACACACCCATTGGAGTCTCACACCTTGCCTGCGGACACAAACCAATTAATGATAAAGTAGAGTTCCACTCTCCGAACACCTCTTCTCTGACTCATGTCAAAGCCCTGTATGTGGAGACCTTCTCCATAGACATTGGATTGTTGATTATTATGATATAATCTCCACCCGGCACAGCCAGCCACCTGGTTCCTTTCTTCCTAGGTTCCGGCCTTTCTAGTGTTCTAGTTTTTCCTAGCCACCGTGTTTATGCATCTGCATTGCTTGCTGTTTTGGGGTTTTTAAGGCTGGGTTTTTGTATAGCACTTTGTGACATCGGCTGATGTAAAAAGGGCTTTATAAATACATTTGATTGATTGATTGAGGGATAGAGGGGGGAGGAGTCGAGAGCTTAGCTTATCTCACACATTGCGTAACATTTCTATTGCCTGTGACACTATCCAACTATCCATGTAGAGCAAAGCAACAAGCAGAGTGTTCAGAGTCCTCTGACAAGGTTGTACAACACTTCCTGTAGACTGGATTTCCTACTGTGAATTAGATTTCTAATTTAATGAGCTGCTTTCAGGGGATTGCCCAATCCTATTGGAATGCCAGTTTAGTGTCTGAAGATTTCATTGTAAAATAAAACACAAGAGCATTTTACTGAAGCCATTCCATGCCATATATGTATACAGAACCAGTCAACAGTTTGGTCACACCTACTCATTAAAAAGGTTTTTCTTTATTTTTACTATTTTCTACGTTGTAGAATAATTGTGAAGACATCAACACTATGAAATAACACATATGGAATCATGTAGTAACCAAAAAAGTGTTAAACAAATATATTTTATATTCTTCAAAGTATCCACCTTTTGCCTTGAGAGCTTTGCACACTCTTGGCATTCAATTCGAATCAAATCAAATCAATAAATGTACATAACAATAACGAGGTAATATACAAAAAAAGAAGATAGATAGATAATAGATAGATAATAAATAGATAATAGATATATATAGCATAGATAATAAACAGCGAGTGTAGAAACAAAGAGGGGGGGGGTTCAATGTAAAGAGTCCGGGTGGCCGTATGATTAGTTTAGTTGTTCAGCAGTCTTATGGCTTGGGGGTAGAAGCTGTTAAGGAGCCTTTTAGACCTAGACTCTACGGTACGGCTTTCTCTCAACCAGCTTCACCTGGAATGCTTTTCCAACGGTCTTGAAGGACATCCCATATATGATGAGCACTTGTTGGCTGCTTTTCCTTCACTTTGCAGTCCGACTCATTCAAAACCATCTCAATTGGATTGAGGTCGGGTGATTGTGGAGGCCAGGTCATCTGATGTAGCACTTCATCACTCTCCTTCTTGGTCAAATATCCCTTACACAGCCTGGAGGTGTGTTGGGTCATTGTCTTGTTCAAAAACAAATAATAGCCCCACTAAGCACAAACCAGATGGGATGGTGTATCCCTACAGAATGCTGTGGTAGCCATGCTAGTTAAGAGTGCCTTGAATTCTAAATAAATTCTAAATAAATCACAGACCGTGTCACCAGCAAAGCACCCCCACACCATAACACCTCCTCCTCCATGCTTCACGGTGGGAACCACACATGCAGAGATCATCCATTCACCTTCTCTGCGTCTCACAAAGACACAAGTCGGAACCAAAGATCTCAAATTTGGACTTCAGACTAAAGGACAGATTTCCACCGGTCTAATGTCCATTGCTTGTGTTTCGTGGCCCAAGCAAGTCTCTTCTTATTATTGGTGTCCTTTAGTAGTGGTTTCTTTGCAGCAATTCGACCTTCAAGGCCTGATTCACGCAGTCTCTTCTGAACAGTTGATGTTGATGTTGAGATTGTCTCTTACTTGAACTATGTGAAGCATTTATTTGGGCTGAAATTTCTGATGCTGGTAACTCTAATGAACGTATCCTCTGCAGCAGAGGAAACTCTGGGTCTTCCTTTCCTGTGGCGGTCCTCATGAGAGCCAGTTTCATCATAGCGCTTGATGGTTTTTGAGACTGCACTTGAAATAACTTTAAAAGTTATTGACATTTTCAGGATTGACTGACCGTCATGTCTTAAAGTAATGATGGACTGTGTTTTGTCTCTGCTTATTTGAGCTGTTCTTGCCATAATATGGACTTGATCTTTTACCAAATAGGGCTGTCTTCTGTATACCACCCCTACCTTGTCACAACACAACTGATTGGCTCAAACATATAAGGAAAGAAATTCCACAAATTAACTTTTAATAAAGCACACCTGTTAATTGAAACGCATTCCAGGTGACTACCTGGGGCGGCAGGGTAGCCTAGTGGTTAGAGCGTTGGACTAGTAACCGAACGGTTGCAAGTTCAAATCCCCGAGCTGACAAGGTACAAATCTGTCGTTCTGCCCCTGAACAGGCAGTTAACCCACTGTTCCTAGGCCGTCATTGAAAAAAATAAGAATTTGTTCTTAACTGACTTGCCTAGTTAAATAAAAAAAGGTAAAATTTGTAAGTCGCTCTGGATAAGAGCGTCTGCTAAATGACTTAAATGTAAATGTACCTCATGAACCTGGTTGAGAGAATGTCAATAGTGAGCTGTCATCAAGGCTAAGGGTGGCTACTTTGAAGAATCTCAAATATAAAATATATTTTGATTTGTTTAACACCTTTTTGGTTACTACATGATTCCTTATGTGTTATTTCATAGTTTTGATGTCTTCGCTATTATTCGACAATGTAATAAATAAAGAAAAACCCTTGAATGAGTAGGTGCATCCACATTTTTGACTAGTACTTTATATATACACACACACCACCATACCCCACTATTAGAGTATATATCTACATAACACTATTAGATTATATATCTACATAACACTATTAGAGTATATATCTACATAACACTATTAGAGTATATATCTACATAACACTATACCCCACTATTATAGTATATATCTACATAACACTATTATAGTATATATCTACATAACACTATTATAGTATATATCTACATAACACTATTATAGTATATATCTACATAACACTATTATAGTATATATCTACATAACACTATTATAGTATATATCTACATAACACTATACCCCACTATTATAGTATATATCTACATAACACAATTAGAGTATATATCTACATAACACTATTATAGTATATATCTACATAACACTATACCCCACTATTATAGTATATATCTACATAACACTATTAGAGTATATATCTACATAACACTATACCCCACTATTATAGTATATATCTACATAACACTATTATAGTATATATCTACATAACACTATTATAGTATATATCTACATAACACTATACCCCACTATTAGAGTATATATCTACATAACACTATTAGAGTATATATCTACATAACACTATTATAGTATATATCTACATAACACTATTATAGTATATATCTACATAACACTATTATAGTATATATCTACATAACACTATTATAGTATATATCTACATAACACTATACCCCACTATTATAGTATATATCTACATAACACTATTATAGTATATATCTACATAACACTATTATAGTATATATCTACATAACACTATACCCCACTATTATAGTATATATCTACATAACACTATTATAGTATATATCTACATAACACTATTATAGTATATATCTACATAACACTATACCCCACTATTATAGTATATATCTACATAACACAATTAGAGTATATATCTACATAACACTATTGTAGTATATATCTACATAACACTATTATAGTATATATCTACATAACACTATACCCCACTATTATAGTATATATCTACATAACACTATTATCGTATATATCTACATAACACTATTATAGTATATATCTACATAACACTATTATAGTATATATCTACATAACACTATTAGAGTATATATCTACATAACACTATTATAGTATATATCTACATAACACTATTATAGTATATATCTACATAACACTATACCCCACTATTATAGTATATATCTACATAACACTATTAGAGTATATATTTACATAACACTATACCCCACTATCCCTTACTGAAAAACACCACTATAGTAAAGCACTGAAGTAAAGCAGACAATTACTTTGTTGTAATATTTTATTAAACTTTTTATTGTCTATTTAACAATTGACAAAAAAAATACATTGACGTAAACAGTAGACAACTTACCATTTGCATACATATAATTTCCACAAACAATAATGACATCACACTTGTTCAGACCTATATGTTCCCGTTGTATCATTCAGTGAATCCTTTACGAAGTTGTCCATTGGTCTAGACCTCTGTATTTAAGTACAGAAATAAAGAAATGTTAGAAACATAGCTAGATAGCTAACTTGGCTAAATCAAATTTAAAGTAAACTAACGTTAGCTAGCTAACAGAATTTGCATCCATCCTTAATTCACAAGTCGAACTAAAGCTGCCACTGTCAGAAACCATTGCAAACCAGTACAGTAACGCTAGTTAATTCAATCAATCACCATGCATGCATGAGATAATTCTGGCCAATAGCTTGGTTAAATTAACCCAGATGGAGAATAAGTAAAATCTAGCTATGCTAACTTAGCTAGCCAGATAACTTAGCTAACGTTAGCTAACGAGTGAAAGAGTGTCAGACAGTCCAGAAGAAGTGTCAGACTTATCTAGCTAAGGTAGCGAGCTAGATAACTTTAGCTAGCTGTTGTTACAGACACTGACAAAGTTAGCTAGCTAACTAGCCAAATGTTGACAAAAAACGTACATTTAGCTATATTCCGTGACAACACTTCAGTAAGCTAGCCTCGAGAGGCTATCGTTAGCTAGCTAGCTAATGTTACCGCAGCCAAGATATTAGCAAAGAAAATGGCTAGCTAGCTAACAGTCGTTAGCTAATGCTCAAGCTAACTTTAGCTGGCTACCTAGTTATGATAGGACTATTCGTAACGTTTGCTACCTACCGTTCTCATTGTTCAGTCAGCCAAAACACCCTTAGTCTGACGAAATAACGTTAGCTGTTTTCCACTCAGGCAAGTCGCACTAGAACTAGAAGACTTGCCAGTTGCCACGTCTCGACACTTGCTCACGTTCTGGTGAACTTCACACGCTGGTGGCGGGAGAATTAACCCACTGGCTGGGTCAAATATCCATAACCCAACCTTGCTGTTTTTACAGAAAACAAACCAAATATTTACCCAATACCTACAACCCAGCAATTGGGTCATCCAAACAACGTAGCATCTTTTTTTGTGTAACTTACATCGCAAAGCCATGCATGCAAGAAGCCTTGACCTGTCTGATGCCTAGAAGGCCAGCATCCCGGAGTCGCCTCTTCACTGTTGACGTTGACACTGGTGTTTTGCGGGTACTATTTAATGGAGCTGCCAGTTGAGGACTTGTGAGGCATCTGTTTCTCAAACTAGACACTCTAATGTACTTGTCCTCTTGCTCAGCTAAGTAAGTGGGGAAGAAATACAACAAAATGTATCTCTCTCTCTTTTTTGCTTCTCCTTAATTTTTTAAGAAATGCATTTGTTCAAAATTGTTCAACTATTGTCTTTCTCTCTCATTGAGTCAACTACTCACCACATGTTATGCCCTGCAGTGCTAGCTGTAGCTTATGCTTTCAGTACTAGACTTATTTTCTGGTCCTTTAATTGGGTGGACAACATGTCAGTTCGTGCTGCAAGAGCTCAGATATGTTGGAGGATGTCCTCCGGAAGTTGTCATAATTACTGTGTAAGTCTATGGAATATGTTGAGATCCATGAGCCTCCTAGGTTTTGTATTGAAGTCAATGTACCCAGAGGAGGACAGAAGCTAGCTGTCCTCCAGCTACACCGTGGTGCTACCCTACAGAGTTCTGTTGAGGCTACTGTTGAGGCTACTGTTGAGGCTACAGAAGTGTTTTAATGAATTATTTGGTGACGTGAATATATTTGGTATATAGTTGAAGTTGGAAGTTTACATACACCTTAGCCAAATACATACATTTTTTTTTACAATTCCTGACATTTAATCCTAGTAAAAAGTCCCTTTCTTAGGTCAGTTACGATCACCACTTTATTTTAAGCATTTGAAATGTCAGAATAATAGCAGAGATAATGATTTATTTCAGCTTTTATTTCTTTCATCACATTCCCAGTAGGTCAGAAGTTTACATTCACTCAATTAGTATTTGGTAGCGTTGCCTTTAAATTGCTTAACTTGGGTCAAATGTTTTGGGTAGCCTTCCACTAGCTTTCCACAATAAGCTGGGTGAATTTTGGCCCATTCCTCCTGACAGAGCTGGTGTAACTAAGTCAGGTTTGTAGACCTCCTTACTCACACATGCTTTTTCAGTTCTGCCCACAAATTTTCTATAGGATTGAGGTCAGGGCTTTGTGATGGCCACTCCAATACCTTGACTATGTTGTCCTTAAGCCATTTTGCCACAACTTTGGAAGTATGCTTGGGGTCATTGTCCATTTGGAAGACCCATTTGCAACCAAACTTTAACTTCCTGACTAATGTCTTGAGATGTTGCTTCAATATATCCACATAATTTTCCTATCTAATGATGCCATCTATTTTGTGAAGTGCACCAGCCCCTCCTGCAGCAAAGCACCCCCACAACATGATGCTGCCACCCCCGTGCTTCATGGTTGGGATGGTATTCTTCGGCTTGCAGCATCCACCTTTTTCCTCCAAACATAACGATGGTTATTATGGCCAAACAGTTCTATTTTTGTTTCATCAGACCAGAGGACATTTCTCCAAAAAGTATGATATTTGTCCCCCTGTGCAGTTGCAAACCGTAGTCTGGCTTTTTTATGGCGGTTTTGGAGCAGTGGCTTCTTCCTTGCTGAGCGGCCTTTCAGGTTATGTCGATGTAGGACTCATTTTACTGTGGATATAGATACTTTGTACCTGTTTCCTCCAGCATCTTCACAAGGTCCTTTGCTTTTGTTCTGGGATTGATTTGCACTTTTTGCACCAAAGTACGTTCATCTCTAGGAGACAGAATGCGTCTCCTTCCTGAGCGATATGACATCTGCGTGGTCCCATGGTGTTTATACTTGAGTACTATTGTTTGTACAGATGAACGTGGTGCCTTCAGGCTTTTGGAAATTGCTCCCAAGGATGAACCAGACTTGTGGAGGTATACAATTTTCTTTCTGAGGTCTTGGTGAATATCTTTTGATTTCCCCATGATGTCAAGCAAAAAGGCACTGAGTTTGAAGGTAGGCCTTGAAATATATCCACAGGTACACCTCCAATTGACTCGAATTATGTCAGTTAGCCTATCAGAAGCTTCTAAAGCCATGACATCAATTTCTGGAATTTTACAAGCTGTTTAAGGGCACAGTCAACTTAGTGTATGTAAACATCTGACCCACTGGATTTGTGATACAGTGAATTATAAGTGAAATAATCTGTCTGTAAACAATTGTTGGAAAAATGACTTGTGTCATGCACAAAGTAGTTGTCCTAACCGACTTGCCAAAACTATAGTTTTTTAACAAGACATTTGTGGAGTGGTTGATAACGAGTTTTAATGACTCCAACCTAAGTGTATGTAAACTTCCGACTTTAACTGTAGTTGTATCTAAAAAATTATAACTTTTTTAATGTTACGCTATTTAAATTTTTATGAAACTCACTGATGAGGATGGTCCTACACTGCTTGGCATCTCTCTCTCTCTCTCTCTCTCGCTCTCTGCTTGTGCTACCAATGCACAGTTCAGAACCCTTTCCCCTTACACCATGTCAACACATCCTAATCTGAAGAACACGGGTGCCATGCCAACACATCCCTGTACCCTTTCAGAGGATTTGACTTGCCAACTCACAACACATCCCTATCAGAGGCAAGGTGTAATGAACCAGTGTGTGATCACACTCTCTCTGACATAGTTCCTTCCTGTTGCCACGGTCGCCATGGCACCAAGGTGTTCCATCTGCTAATGAACATAGAATAAAGTGAACCAGGAACTGAAGATGTCAAAGATTTTCATCACCTGAATTTTATTTACAGTGCATTCGGAAACTATTCAGAACCTATTCACTTGTTCCACATTTTGTTACGTTACAGCCTCATTCTAAAATGTATTAAATAAATGTTTTTCTCATCAATCTACACACAGTACCCCATAAATACCTTTTTTTACATAAGTTTTCAGACCCTTTGCTATAAGAGTCAAAATTGTGCTCAGGTGCATCCTGTTTCCATTGATCAACATTGAGATGTTTCTACAACTTGATTGGTACATTCAGTTGATTGGACATGATTTGGAAAGGCACACAACAGTTGACAATGCATGTCAGCGCTAAAACCAAGCCATGATGTCGAAGGAATTGTCTGCATAGCTCCGAGACAGGATTGTGTCGAAGCACAGATCTGGGGAAGGGTACCAAAACATGTCTGCAGTATTGAAGGTTCCCAAGAACACGGTGGCTTCCATCATTATTAAATGGAAGAAGTTTGGAACCACCAATACTCTTCCTAAAGCTGGCCGCCCTGCCAAACTGAGCAATCGGGGGAGAAGGGCCTTTGTCAAGGAGGTGACCAAGAACCAGATGGTCACAGAGCTCCAGAGTTCCTCTGTGGAGATTTTGATTTTATTTGGATCTCTTTTAGTCCCCATTTGGACTAATCTTCCAAGATGATGTTGTTTCCTACCTTCACCACCTGGGGTCGACCCGTCAGGAAGTACAGGACCCAGTTGCACAAGGAGGGGTTCAGACCCAGGGCCCCGAGGTTAGTGACGGTCTTGGTCTTGTTGTTAAATGCTGAGCTGTAGTCAATGAACTGCATTCTTACATAGGTATTCCTCTTGTCCAGGTGGGATAGGGCGGTGTGTATTGCAACGGCAATTGCGTCGTCCATGGATCTGTATATTATTTGTAGTGGGTCAAGGGTGGGGTGGAGGTGATATAGGCCTGGACTTTCAAAGCACTTCATGATGACAGACGTTACCTCTCACGCTGTATGTCTGTCTGTCTGTCTGTCGGTCTGTCTCTCTCTCTCTATCTCTTTCTGTCTGTATCTCCCTCTCTCTCTGTCTCTGTCTCTCTTTCGCTCTCTCTCTGTGTCTCTCTCTCTCTCCCTCTCTTTCCCTATTTCTCATGCCCTCCCTCCTATTTCCCCCTCATGCCTCGAGACTGGAGAGCTGAGGATACTGTTTCAGGCTTTTAAGATAGGACTGATTATAGTTTAGTCTGGACAGAAAGAGGGGATACAGTTTCTCTGGATGGAAAAAAAAAAAAAAAAAAAAAGATTTATTTCCTCCTTTGTTTTAGGTGAACCTATTGAAATGTAAACGCTGTATAGTTGCAGCAAAGCTATCAAGTTGGTACCTCAGGGATCGTTTCAGTATTACTTAAAAGCTCTTTATCTCACCGTTCCACTTGGACACTTCCACTGAGGAGCACAGAGCTCTCATTTCCTCGAGATGGATGTCTGCTCTGAAATGTGTAATGGATCGAGAAGATACTGTCTCTGTCTTTTGCTTGTGTGAAAAGCTTTTGCAGTGTCGAAAATAGTATATAAAACCTAGAGTAAAAATATTTGAATTGTAGATTGTCCTCAAGAAAATATAGATTTTTTAAATATATGAAAATTTGAAATTTGCAATGCAGAAATTGTTCTGAACTAGCCTGTCACTAAGTAATTTAAGGATGTCCTTACTAAAACAAACTTTTAACCAGGGCCCATAGAGGACAGGGCACTGCAGTATATAGTCACTCTATAGCGAATAGGGTGCTATTTCAGATGGGGACAGGGCACTGCAGTATATAGGCACTCTATAGCGAATAGGGTGCTATTTCAGATGGGGACAGGGCACTGCAGTATATAGGCACTCTATAGCAAATAGGGTGCTATTTCAGATGGGGACAGGGCACTGCAGTATATAGGCACTCTATAGCGAATATGGTGCTATTTCAGATGGGGACAGGGCACTGCAGTATATAGGCACTCTATAGCGAATAGGGTGCTATTTCAGATGGGGACAGGGCACTGCAGTATATAGGCACTCTATAGCAAATAGGGTGCTATTTCAGATGTTATTTACTTTGTGTGTGAACATATAAATATAAATCATAATCACTATTTTATTATCCTAGTACTGATATGGTGATATTATCTCTAGTAATGATGTGATGATATTATCTCTAGTAATGATATTATCTCTAGTAATGATGTGATGATGTTATCTCTAGTAATGATGTGATGATATTATCTCTAGTAATCATGTGATGATATTATCTCTAGTAATGATGTGGTGATATTATCTCTAGTAATGATATTATCTCTAGTAATTATGTGATGCTATTATCTCTAGTAATGATGTGATGATATTATCTCTAGTAATGATGTGATGATATTATCTCTAGTAATGATATTATCTCTAGTAATGATGTGGTGATATTATCTCTAGTAATGATATTATCTCTAGTAATTATGTGATGATATTATCTCTAGTAATGATGTGATGATATTATCTCTAGTAATGATGTGATGATATTATCTCTAGTAATGATGTGATGATATTATCTCTAGTAATGATGTGATGATATTATCTCTAGTAATGATATTATCTCTAGTAATGATGTGGTGATATTATCTCTAGTAATGATATTATCTCTAGTAATTATGTGATGATATTATCTCTAGTAATGATGTGATGATATTATCTCTAGTAATGATGTGATGATATTATCTCTAGTAATGATGTGATGATATTATCTCTAGTAATGATGTGATGATATTATCTCTAGTAATCATGTAATGATATTATCTCTAGTAATGATGTGATGATGTTATCTCTAGTAATGATATTATCTCTAGTAATGATGTGATGATATTATCTCTAGTAATGATGTGATGATGTTATCTCTAGTAATGATGTGATGATATTATCTCTAGTAATGATGTGATGATATTATCTCTAGTAATGATGTGATGATATTATCTCTAGTAATGATGTGGTGATATTATTTCTAGTAATTATGTGATGATATTTGCTCTAGTAATGATGTGATGATGTTATCTCTAGTAATGATGTGATGATATTATCTCTAGTAATGATGTGATGATGTTATCTCTAGTAATGATATGATGATATTATCTCTAGTAATGATGTGGTGATATTATCTCTAGTAATGATGTGATGATAAAATCTCTAGTAATGATGTGATGATGTTATCTCTAGTAATGATGTGATGATATTATCTCTAGTAATGATGTGATGATATTATCTCTAGTAATGATGTGATGATGTTATCTCTAGTAATGATGTGATGATATTATCTCTAGTAATGATGTGATGATATTAGCTCTAGTAATGATGTGATGATGTTATCTCTAGTAATGATGTGATGATATTATCTCTAGTAATGATGTGATGATATTATCTCTAGTAATGATATTATCTCTAGTAATGATGTGATGATATTATCTCTAGTAATGATGTGATGATGTTATCTCTAGTAATGATATGATGATATTATCTCTAGTAATGATGTGATGATATTATCTCTAGTAATGATATTATCTCTAGTAATGATGTGATGATATTATCTCTAGTAATGATATTATCTCTAGTAATGATGTGATGATATTATTTCTAGTAATGATGTGATGATATTATCTCTAGTAATTATATTATCTCTAGTAATGATGTGATGATATTATCTCTAGTAATGATGTGATGATATTATCTCTAGTAATGATGTGATGATATTATCTCTAGTAATGATGTGATGATATTATCTCTAGTAATGATGTGATGATATTACCCCTAGTAAGAATGTGGTGATGTTACCCCTAGTTAGAATGTGGTGATGTTACCCCTAGTTAGAATGTGGTGATGTTACCCCTAGTAAGAATGTGGTGATGTTACCCCTAGTTAGAATGTGGTGATGTTACCCCTAGTTAGAATGTGGTGATGTTACCCCTAGTTAGAATGTGGTGATGTTACCCCTAGTTAGAATGTGGTGATGTTACCCCTAGTTAGAATGTGGTGATGTTACCCCTAGTTAGAATGTGGTGATGTTACCCCTAGTTAGAATGTGGTGATGTTACCCCTAGTTAGAATGTGGTGATGTTACCCCTAGTTAGAATGTGGTGATGTTACCCCTAGTTAGAATGTGGTAATGTTACCCCTAGTTAGAATGTGGTGATGTTACCCCTAGTTAGAATGTGGTGATGTTACCCCTAGTTAGAATGTGGTGATGTTACCCCTAGTTAGAATGTGGTGATGTTACCCCTAGTTAGAATGTGGTGATGTTACCCCTAGTTAGAATGTGGTGATGTTACCCCTAGTTAGAATGTGGTGATGTTACCCCTAGTTAGAATGTGGTGATGTTACCCCTAGTTAGAATGTGGTGATGTTACCCCTAGTTAGAATGTGGTGATGTTACCCCTAGTTAGAATGTGGTGATGTTACCCCTAGTTAGAATGTGGTGATGTTACCCCTAGTTAGAACGTGGTGATGTTACCCCTAGTTAGAACGTGGTGATGTTACCCCTAGTTAGAATGTGGTGATGTTACCCCTAGTTAGAATGTGGTGATGTTACCCCTAGTTAGAATGTGGTGATGTTACCCCTAGTTAGAATGTGGTGATGTTACCCCTAGTTAGAACGTGGTGATGTTACCCCTAGTTAGAATGTGATGATATTACCCCTAGTTAGAATGTGGTGATGTTACCCCTAGTTAGAATGTGGTGATGTTACCCCTAGTTAGAATGTGGTGATGTTACCCCTAGTTAGAATGTGGTGATGTTACCCCTAGTTAGAATGTGGTGATGTTACCCTGTTACCCCTAGTTAGAATGTGGTGATGTTACCCCTAGTTAGAATGTGGTGATGTTACCCCTAGTTAGAATGTGGTGATGTTACCCCTAGTTAGAATGTGGTGATGTTACCCCTAGTTAGAATGTGGTGATGTTACCCCTAGTTAGAATGTGGTGATGTTACCCCTAGTTAGAATGTGGTGATGTTACCCCTAGTTAGAATGTGGTGATGTTACCCCTAGTTAGAATGTGGTGATGTTACCCCTAGTTAGAATGTGGTGATGTTACCCCTAGTTAGAATGTGGTGATGTTACCCCTAGTTAGAATGTGGTGATGTTACCCCTAGTTAGAATGTGGTGATGTTACCCCTAGTTAGAATGTGGTGATGTTACCCCTAGTTAGAATGTGGTGATGTTACCCCTAGTTAGAATGTGGTGATGTTACCCCTAGTTAGAATGTGGTGATGTTACCCCTAGTTAGAATGTGGTGATGTTACCCCTAGTTAGAATGTGGTGATGTTACCCCTAGTTAGAATGTGGTGATGTTACCCCTAGTTAGAATGTGGTGATGTTACCCCTAGTTAGAATGTGGTGATGTTACCCCTAGTTAGAATGTGGTGATGTTACCCCTAGTTAGAATGTGGTGATGTTACCCCTAGTTAGAATGTGGTGATGTTACCCCTAGTTAGAATGTGGTGATGTTACCCCTAGTTAGAATGTGGTGATGTTACCCTTAGTTAGAATGTGGTGATGTTACCCCTAGTTAGAATGTGGTGATGTTACCCCTAGTTAGAATGTGGTGATGTTACCCCTAGTTAGAATGTGGTGATGTTACCCCTAGTTAGAATGTGGTGATGTTACCCCTAGTTAGAATGTGGTGATGTTACCCCTAGTTAGAATGTGGTGATGTTACCCCTAGTTAGAATGTGGTAATGTTACCCCTAGTTAGAATGTGGTGATGTTACCCTTAGTTAGAACGTGGTGATGTTACCCCTAGTTAGAATGTGGTGATGTTACCCCTAGTTAGAATGTGGTAATGTTACCCCTAGTTAGAATGTGGTGATGTTACCCTTAGTTAGAACGTGGTGATGTTACCCCTAGTTAGAATGTGGTGATGTTACCCCTAGTTAGAATGTGGTGATGTTACCCCTAGTTAGAATGTGGTGATGTTACCCCTAGTTAGAATGTGGTGATGTTACCCCTAGTTAGAATGTGGTGATGTTACCCCTAGTTAGAATGTGGTGATGTTACCCCTAGTTAGAATGTGGTGATGTTACCCCTAGTTAGAATGTGGTGATGTTACCCCTAGTTAGAATGTGGTGATGTTACCCCTAGTTAGAATGTGGTGATGTTACCCCTAGTTAGAATGTGGTGATGTTACCCCTAGTAAGAATGTGGTGATGTTACCCCTAGTTAGAATGTGGTGATGTTACCCCTAGTTAGAATGTGGTGATGTTACCCCTAGTTAGAATGTGGTGATGTTACCCCTAGTTAGAATGTGGTGATGTTACCCCTAGTTAGAATGTGGTGATGTTACCCCTAGTTAGAATGTGGTGATGTTACCCCTAGTTAGAACGTGGTAATGTTACCCCTAGTTAGAACGTGGTGATGTTACCCCTAGTTAGAATGTGGTGATGTTACCCCTAGTTAGAATGTGGTGATGTTACCCCTAGTTAGAATGTGGTGATGGTACCCCTAGTTAGAATGTGGTGATGTTACCCCTAGTTAGAACGTGGTGATGTTACCCCTAGTTAGAATGTGGTGATGTTACCCCTAGTTAGAATGTGGTGATGTTACCCCTAGTTAGAATGTGGTGATGTTACCCCTAGTTAGAATGTGGTGATGTTACCCCTAGTTAGAATGTGGTGATGTTACCCCTAGTTAGAATGTGGTGATGTTACCCCTAGTTAGAATGTGGTGATGTTACCCCTAGTTAGAATGTGGTGATGTTACCCCTAGTTAGAATGTGGTGATGTTACCCCTAGTTAGAATGTGGTGATGTTACCCCTAGTTAGAATGTGGTAATGTTACCCCTAGTTAGAATGTGGTGATGTTACCCCTAGTTAGAATGTGGTGATGTTACCCCTAGTTAGAATGTGGTGATGTTACCCCTAGTTAGAATGTGGTGATGTTACCCCTAGTTAGAATGTGGTGATGTTACCCCTAGTTAGAATGTGGTGATGTTACCCCTAGTTAGAATGTGGTGATGTTACCCCTAGTTAGAATGTGGTGATGTTACCCCTAGTTAGAATGTGGTGATGTTACCCCTAGTTAGAATGTGGTGATGTTACCCCTAGTTAGAATGTGGTGATGTTACCCCTAGTTAGAATGTGGTGATGTTACCCCTAGTTAGAATGTGGTGATGTTACCCCTAGTTAGAATGTGGTGATGTTACCCCTAGTTAGAATGTGGTGATGTTACCCCTAGTTAGAATGTGGTGATGTTACCCCTAGTTAGAATGTGGTGATGTTACCCCTAGTTAGAATGTGGTGATGTTACCCCTAGTTAGAATGTGGTGATGTTACCCCTAGTTAGAATGTGGTGATGTTACCCCTAGTTAGAATGTGGTGATGTTACCCCTAGTTAGAATGTGGTGATGTTACCCCTAGTTAGAATGTGGTAATGTTACCCCTAGTTAGAATGTGGTGATGTTACCCCTAGTTAGAATGTGGTGATGTTACCCCTAGTTAGAATGTGGTGATGTTACCCCTAGTTAGAATGTGGTGATGTTACCCCTAGTTAGAATGTGGTGATGTTACCCCTAGTTAGAACGTGGTGATGTTACCCCTAGTTAGAACGTGGTGATGTTACCCCTAGTTAGAATGTGGTGATGTTACCCCTAGTTAGAATGTGGTGATGTTACCCCTAGTTAGAATGTGGTAATGTTACCCCTAGTTAGAATGTGGTGATGTTACCCCTAGTTAGAATGTGGTGATGTTACCCCTAGTTAGAATGTGGTGATGTTACCCCTAGTTAGAACGTGGTGATGTTACCCCTAGTTAGAATGTGGTGATGTTACCCCTAGTTAGAATGTGGTGATGGTACCCCTAGTTAGAATGTGGTGATGTTACCCCTAGTTAGAACGTGGTGATGTTACCCCTAGTTAGAATGTGGTGATGTTACCCCTAGTTAGAATGTGGTGATGTTACCCCTAGTTAGAATGTGGTAATGTTACCCCTAGTTAGAATGTGGTGATGTTACCCCTAGTTAGAACGTGGTGATGTTACCCCTAGTTAGAACATGAAGTTGAAATCCTATACTCTCAAGTCATTTACATCAGGAGTAGAACAAACAAGAGGAGAATGTTTGTTTCATCATTTTGAATTGACTTTAAAATGCCTTTTGTTTCATTTGTTTAATCAAAAGAGTTTTTGACATATTAAATTCACTTTGATGTTCTCCTCACACCGATGAAAAATGCTTCCTAAATGGCACCCTATTCCCTATATAGTGCACTACTTTAGACCAGAGCCCTATGGAATCCTATTCCCTATATAGTGCACTACTTTAGACCAGAGCCCTATGGAGCCCTATATAGTGTACTACTTTAGACCAGAGCCCTATGGAACCCTATATAGTGCACTACTTTAGACCAGAGCCCTATGGAACCCTATATAGTGCACTACTTTAGACCAGAGCTCTATGGAACCCTATATAGTGCACTACTTTAGACCAGAGCCCTATGGAACCCTATATAGTGTACTACTTTAGACCAGAGCCCTATGGAACCCTACATAGTGCACTACTTTAGACCAGAGCCCTATGGAACTAGTGTGCACTACATATGGAATAATATGCCAATTGGGATGCATTCCAAAGCTTTTCAACACGATAGTGAAGTAATGCTGAGGAGAGGTGGGACCAAGTTACTATTATTTAAGTCGAAAGCAAGTCTCAAGTCACAATGTCCAAGTCGCAAGTCGAGTCCCAAGTAAAACGGGTCGAGTCTTGAGCCAAGTCCAAATCATGCATTCTAAGAGCAAGTCAAATCGAGTTGTGTCAAACCTAGTAAAACAAAGTATGTATACATGCAATGACTGTCTATTTATTGAGGCTACCAGACAACCCTTTTCATTATTTTGATTATGTAATAATTCATTTTTAAAACAAACTCCAAATGCAAGCTTCATAAATAAATTATATTTTTTCAAGCAATTTCATATCAAATTGTTGCTTGATGTCCCATTGCTGGTTATCAATGTAAACAGTTACATTTCTTGATCACCACATTTTTTTGGAGCTTCATATTTATTATGGATTTTATTATTATTGATTATTATTATTATTATCCTCTTTCCCTACGTTTTGACATTTGCACCCGATCCTATAGCTGTCAATGATTTGTATATGCACTAGATGACTAACAGGGGGCGCTGTGTCAAATGATTTGTATATGCACTAGATGACTAACAGGGGGCGCTGTGTCAAATGATTTGTATATGCACTAGATGACTAACAGGGGGCACTGTGTCAAATGATTTGTATATGCACTAGATGACTAACAGGGGGCGCTGTGTCAAATGATTTGTATATGCACTAGATGACTAACAGGGGGCGCTGTGTCAAATGATTTGTATATGCACTAGATGACTAACAGGGGGCGCTGTGTCAAAAACCCCATTGTAAAAAAAATCATTTTATATGGATACTAATATAAATGTAACCGGAGAAAATGAAACATATCCTTTGCACACTAATGCTGATGACTGGTCAGTGGTCAGCAGTCAAGACTATTTAGTTTTAGATTCGTAAATAGCCAAGACTATTTAGTTTTAGATTCGTAAATAGTCAAGACTATTTAGTTTTAGATTTGTTTAATTTTTTTGACAATAATTTGGTGCAGTACCGTAGGCCGATGATAGAAACCGGATCAAATAGGCGAAGGTATAAATATAACATACTCATTTTATGTATACAGTGCATTTGGAAAGTATTCAGGTCACAGCATAATTCTAAAATGTATTAAATCGTTTTTTATCATCAATCTACGCACAATACCCCATAATGACAAAGCGAAAATGGGTTTCTAGAAAATGTTGCTAATTTGTTAAAAATCACATTTACATAAGTATTCAGACCCTTTACTCAGTACTTTGTTGAAGCACCTTTGGTGTATGCAAACATTTCTAATAACCTGTTTTCACTTTGTCATTATGGGGTATTGTGATGTCATTATGGGGTATTGTGATGTCATTATGGGGTATTGTGTGTAGATTGCTGATGATTTTATTTAATCCATTTTAGAATAAAGCTGAAACGTAACAAATTGTGGGAAAAATCAAGAGGTCTGAATACTTTCCGAAGGCGCTGTATGTAGCCAATGAAAATATGTATTTTTCCCCATTCAGTTTCATACGTGCGATGCCCCACTTTGATAACCATTGTGTTAGCTCACTCGACCTGTGTTGATTGACAGTTTGCTGGTCCAATCAGAGGGCCGAGTGTACATTTCGCTTTGAAATCTGCATGTTTTTTTAGATTTTTTGCGCTTGCGATCCTAACTGCGGCAACTGTCTCTGGCTGCGTGGAGAGCAATCAAAATGAGTGACAAAACATTTTGAAAACCTGGCCAGATCATTTCAAGTCATCATCAGTGTCTAGTCGAGTCCTGAGTTTCGAGGCACCGAGTCCAAGTTAAGTCTGAAGTTATTTGATTTTCTATCGAGTCATGTGACGAGTCCACACTGAGCTTCTACTAATGATACACTGTGTGTACTTTTTCAGGATACAACATTATGGAGAGGGAATCTGATCAATATAGCATAGTAGTTTGTCATTAGAGAAGGCTTCTAAGCCTTTAACTAATCTCTGTGTACATTACTACAGTGTGTGCCATCCATACCATTGTGTCTGTGTACATTACTACAGTGTGTGTGTGTGTGTGTGTGTGTGTGTGTGTGTGTGTGTGTGTGTGTGTGTGTGTGTGTGTGTGTGTGTGTGTGTGTGTGTGTGTGTGTGTGTGTGTGCGTGCGTGCGTGCGTGCGTGCGTGCGTGCGTGCGTGCGTGCGTGCGTGCGTGCGTGCGTGCGTGCGTGCGTGCGTGCGTGCGTGCGTGCGTGCGTGCGTGCGTGCGTGCGTGCGTGCGTGCGTGCGTGCGTGCGTGCGTGCGTGCGTGCGTGCGTGCGTGCGTGCGTGCGTGCGTGCGTGCGTGCGTGCGTGCGTGCGTGCGTGCGTGCGTGCGTGCGTGCGTGCGTGCTTTAGAAATACATTTGATTGATTGATTGGTTCTATTTCTCTTTGTTCCTCTGTTTTAGCCCCGTCTCCTGTGAGTGTGGTGAGGAAAGGGAATTCTGGGAAGAACAGCATCTCTGTGTTGTGGCAGGAGCCAGACAGACCCAATGGGATAATCCTGGAGTACGAGATCAAATACTTTGAGAAGGTACAACTAACCCTCAAACACACAACCTCAAACAATCAGCAACTACCCACAACTTCCTACAATTACCTGCAGCTACCTACACACTACAACCTCACAAACTACCTAGAATTACCCATACCTACAATTACGTACAACTACCTACGTACTAAAACCTCACAAAGGTAGCAGGTAGCCTAGTGGTTAGAGCATTGGGCCAGTAACTGAACGTTCGCTGGATCGAATTCCTGAGCTGACAAGGTGAAAATCTGTCATTCTACCCCTGAACAAGGCAGTTAACCCACTGTTCTCCGGTAGGCCGTCATTGTAAATAAGAATTTGTTCTTACCTGATTTGCCTCGTTAAATAAAGGTTCAATTGGAAGAATAAAAACTTACGACAACTACCTGCAGCTACCTAGAACCTCATAAAACAACCAGGAACTAAGTTTCTTACTAACATCGTTAAACAACCTTCAAATAACCGTAGTTTACTAAATCCAATATCTAGTGTTACCCCAGTTTATGCCAACAGCTATTGTTGTATACTGGAAATAAAGACGTCCTCCAGCGATTTTTTTTTAAACTTTTACTGTTGAAAAGGGAAGTATAAATACGGTAACGTACACACTGAAGGGTAAAAAAATATACTTTAAGGAGTTGGGCATTCAAGAAGTTGGTCTGATGGTAATTTGTAATGAGGAGCACTAGAGACCAAAAGAGGAAAGCCCCCCCCCCCCCCCCCCCCCCTCCCCCACTTGTGCCATGTCATGACTCACCTAGATGTGTCTTTTATAAAAAATTATACTTCAGGATTTTGAAACTCTTTGTCTTCTTCCCCAGAGTCAGATGAACTATATTTGTATGTCTCTGCAGTTTGAAGGAAAGTTGCTAACTAGCGTTAGCGCGATTGCTAACTAGCATTAGGGCAATGACTGGAACGCTCGTCCTCCTCCTCGTCTGAGGATGAGCAAGGATCGGACCAATATGCAGCGTGGTTTGAATACATAATGATTTATTCACGAAAGACGAACACGAAGAACACTTGACAAAATACAAAATAACAAAACGACGTGAACAGACCTGAACTTGAGAACAAAACACATGAACGCACGAACAGGACGGAACACACGAACGAACAAACAAAACGAAACAGTCCCGTGTGGTACAAACACTGACACAGGAACAATCACCCACAAACAAACGGTGAGAACAGCCTACCTTAATATGGTTCTCAATCAGAGGAAACGTAAAACACCTGCCCCTGATTGAGAACCATATCAGGCTAATACATTGAACCCAACATAGAAACACATAACATAGAATGCCCACCCCAACTCACGCATACTAAACAAAGACAAAATAAAGGAAATAAGGTCAGGAACGTGACAATGACTGGAAGTGTATGGTAACTGCTAGCATGCTAGTAGATACATAGACATCATGCTAGTAGATACCATAGACGTCCAGTCATTGTGCTAATGCTAGTTAGCATTGCCTCCCGAAACTACATCGAACTTCCTTCATACTGGATGTAGAGACATAAAAATGGTATCCATGAGTTCATCCGTCTCTGGGAAAGTAGATAAAGGGCTTCATTGACAAAATCCCAAAGTATCCCGTCAGTGTAAATCAGGTGTAAAATCAGGTGTAAAAGGAGACTGGAACGCCATTTTAATTAGAACTGTAGCCTGTTTTTCTGTCAAACCACAATTCTAACCGTCAGTGGCCCTTACAGCTTTGACAAAAGAGCAGGTTGGTATTGATATCAACCTGAAAATAGGACCTCACCAACACTCAGTCCTCACTCTTCTCAGAATGTAAGATTTAGACTGCTGAGGAGAGGAGCGATAGAGAGGAGAGGTGGAGAGGAGAGGTGGAGAGGAGAAGTGGAGAGGTAGAGAGGAGAAGTGGAGAGGAGAAGTGGAGAGGAGAGGAGAGGTAGAGAGGAGAAGTGGAGAGGAGAGGAGAAGTGGAGAGGACAGGAGAAGTGGAGAGGAGAGGAGAGGAGAGGAGAGGAGAGGAGAGGAGAGGAGAGGAGAGGAGAGGAGAGGAGAGGAGAGGAGAGGAGAGGAGAGGAGAGGAGAGGAGAGGAGAGGAGTGCCTGCTGCCTTCCTCATTGTTCCAGATAATAGAGACCATTTAGTCAGAGTGCCTTTAGGCCCTTTCTGACTAGGCCTGTGAAACTGATCCACACTGCTGGCCTGCACACACATGTTGGTAGTCTGACACACACGCGCACGCACACACACACACACACACACACACACACACACACACACACCCACCCATCCTTGTGGCTTTCTCTCTGGGCTCTCTCCTAGGACCAGGAAACCAGCTACACCATCATCAAGTGCAAGGAAACAGAACTTCTCGCTGACGGGCTGAAGCCATCGTCAGTCTACATATTCCAGATCAGAGCCAGGACATCAGCCGGGTACGGAGGATTCAGCCGGCGCTTCGAGTTTAAGACCAGCCCCTACTGTAAGTCATGCATTTATATACATAATACACACATGCTGTATAGTCCTGTTCTGTGTAAAGCATTGATCTGTGTAAAGCCTTGTTCTGTGTAAAGCCTTGTTCTGTGTAAAGCCTTGTTCTGTGTAAAGCCTTGTTCTGTGTAAAGCATTGATCTGTGTAAAGCCTTGTTCTGTGTAAAGCCTTGTTCTGTGTAAAGCCTTGCTCTGTGTAAAGCCTTGTTCTGTGTAAAGCATTGATCTGTGTAAAGCCTTGTTCTGTGTAAAGCCTTGTTCTGTGTAAAGCCTTGCTCTGTGTAAAGCATTGATCTGTGTAAAGCCTTGTTCTGTGTAAAGCATTGATCTGTGTAAAGCCTCCTCAGAAAATATATTGCATGTTTACACCAGGCATATAGACTGTTTAGTAGAGGACGTCCATAGGTCTGTTTAGTAGAGGACGTCCATAGGTCTGTTTAGTAGAGGACGTCCATAGGTCTGTTTAGTAGAGGACGTCCATAGGTCTGTTTAGTAGAGGACGTCCATAGGTCTGTTTAGTAGAGGACGTCCATAGGACTGTTTAGTAGAGGACGTCCATAGGTCTGTTTAGTAGAGGACGTCCATAGTCTGTTTAGTAGAGGACGTCCATAGGTCTGTTTAGTAGAGGACGTCCATAGTCTGTTTAGTAGAGGACGTCCATAGGTCTGTTTAGTAGAGGACGTCCATAGGTCTGTTTAGTAGAGGACGTCCATAGACTGTTTAGTAGAGGACGTCCATAGGTCTGTTTAGTAGAGGACGTCCATAGTCTGTTTAGTAGAGGACGTCCATAGACTGTTTAGTAGACGACGTCCATAGGTCTGTTTAGTAGAGGACGTCCATAGACTGTTTATTAGAGGACGTCCATAGTCTGTTTAGTAGAGGACGTCCATAGACTGTTTAGTAGAGGACGTCCATAGTCTGTTTAGTAGAGGACGTCCATAGGTCTGTTTAGTAGAGGACGTCCATAGACTGTTTAGTAGAGGACGTCCATAGGTCTGTTTAGTAGAGGACGTCCATAGGTCTGTTTAGTAGAGGACGTCCATAGGTCTGTTTAGTAGAGGACGTCCATAGGTCTGTTTAGTAGAGGACGTCCATAGACTGTTTAGTAGAGGACGTCCATAGGTCTGTTTAGTAGAGGACGTCCATAGTCTGTTTAGTAGAGGACGTCCATAGGTCTGTTTAGTAGAGGACGTCCATAGGTCTGTTTAGTAGAGGACGTCCATAGACTGTTTAGTAGAGGACGTCCATAGACTGTTTAGTAGAGGACGTCCATAGACTGTTTAGTAGAGGACGTCCATAGACTGTTTAGTAGAGGACGTCCATAGACTGTTTAGTAGAGGACGTCCATAGGTCTGTTTAGTAGAGGACGTCCATAGACTGTTTAGTAGAGGACGTCCATAGGTCTGTTTAGTAGAGGACGTCCATAGACTGTTTAGTAGAGGACGTCCATAGACTGTTTAGTAGAGGACGTCCATAGGTCTGTTTAGTAGAGGACGTCCATAGGTCTGTTTAGTAGAGGACGTCCATAGACTGTTTAGTAGAGGACGTCCATAGGTCTGTTTAGTAGAGGACGTCCATAGACTGTTTAGTAGAGGACGTCCATAGGTCTGTTTAGTAGAGGACGTCCATAGACTGTTTAGTAGAGGACGTCCATAGGTCTGTTTAGTAGAGGACGTCCATAGGTCTGTTTAGTAGAGGACGTCCATAGGTCTGTTTAGTAGAGGACGTCCATAGACTGTTTAGTAGAGGACGTCCATAGGTCTGTTTAGTAGAGGACGTCCATAGACTGTTTAGTAGAGGACGTCCATAGGTCTGTTTAGTAGAGGACGTCCATAGACTGTTTAGTAGAGGACGTCCATAGGTCTGTTTAGTAGAGGACGTCCATAGACTGTTTAGTAGAGGACGTCCATAGACTGTTTAGTAGAGGACGTCCATAGACTGTTTAGTAGAGGACGTCCATAGGTCTGTTTAGTAGAGGACGTCCATAGGTCTGTTTAGTAGAGGACGTCCATAGGTCTGTTTAGTAGAGGACGTCCATAGACTGTTTAGTAGAGGACGTCCATAGACTGTTTAGTAGAGGACGTCCATAGACTGTTTACTGTAGGACCTATATAGACTGTAATGTGTAGGACCTCCGTAGACTGTAATGTGTAGGACCTCCGTAGACTGTAATGTGTAGGACCTCCGTAGACTGTAATGTGTAGGACCTCTGTAGACTGTAATGTGTAGGACCTCTGTAGACTGTAATGTGTAGGACCTCCGTAGACTGTAATGTGTAGGACCTCCGTAGACTGTAATGTGTAGGACCTCTGTAGACTGTAATGTGTAGGACCTCTGTAGACTGTAATGTGTAGGACCTCTGTAGACTGTAATGTGTAGGACCTCTGTAGACTGTAATGTGTAGGACCTCTGTAGACTGTAATGTGTCAAGGTCCCTGCTAACAGTCTGCTCTACCCCAACAGTAGCTGCATCCAGTGACCGGTCTCAGGTCCCCATCGTCGCTGTAGCCATCACTGTAGGGGTTATACTACTGGCCCTGGTGACTGGCTTACTGCTTAGTGGAAGGTAAGATCATATCTCTGTCCCCTGCCTTGTCCCTGTCTCTGTCCCCTGGCTGTGTCCCTGTCTCTGTCACCTGCCTTGTCCCTGTCTCTGTCACCTGCCTTGTCCCTGTCTCTGTCCCCTGCCTTGTCCCTGTCTCTGTCCCTGTCTGTGTCCTTGTCTCTGTCCCTCTCTCTGTCCCTGTCGCTGTCCCTGTCTCTGTCCCTGTCTGTGTCCCTGTCTCTGTCCCTGTCTGTGTCCTTATCTCTGTCCCAGTCTGTGTCCCTGTCTGTGTCCCTGTCTGTGTCCCTGTCTCTGTCCCTGTCTCTGTCCCTGTCCCTGTCTGTGTCCCTGTCTCTGTACCCTGCCTTGTCCCTGTCTCTGTCCTTGTCTGTTTCATTGTCTCTGTCCCTGTCTGTGTCCCTGTCTGTGTCCCTGTCTCTGTCCCTGTCTCTGTCCCTGTCTCCGTCCCTGTCTCTGTCCTTGTCTCTGTGTCCCTGTCTCTGTCCTTGTCTGTGTCCCTGTCTGTGTCCCTGTCTCCATCCCTGTCTCTGTCCTTGTCTCTGTCCCTGCCTTGTCCCTGTCTGTGTCCCTGTCTCTGTCCCTGTCTCCATCCCTGTCTCTGTCCTTGTCTCTGTCCCTGCCTTGTCCCTGTCTGTTTCCCTGTCTCTGTCCCTTGCCTTGTCCCTGTCTGTGTCACATGCCTTGTCCCTGTCTCTGTCCCCTGCCTTGTCCCTGTCTCTGTCCCTGTCTGTGTCTTTGTCTCTGTCCCATCTGTGTCCTTGTCTCTGTCCCTGTCTCTGTCTCTGTCCCTGTCTCTGTCCCTTTCTCTAGTGTTTTCGGTAACTCTGGTCATGTTGTGATGTTTACGGCTTATGGCTTTAACATATGTCTGGTGTGTGAAGGCTACGGCGGGGGGAGGATGGGGCTGTTCTCATACAAATACAATGATGATTTACGTCATTCTATTCTAAGGTTGTTCTACAATACCCTCACAGGAAGCTGAGGCAGAGACAATATCCTGTTGCACGCACGCTGCGCAGGTTACTTTGCATGACAACATCACCACCATAGAGCAACAGTCACAGTACTATGACTGGCCTGCTGCTGACAACAACAATACCAACAGTCACAGTAATATGACTGGCCTGCTGCTGACAACAACAATACCAATAGTCACAGTACTATGACTGGCCTGCTGCTGACAACAACAATACCAACAGTCACAGTAATATGACTGGCCTGCTGCTGACAACAACAATACCAACAGTCACAGTAATATGACTGGCCTGCTGCTGGCAACAACAATACCAACAGTCACAGTACTATGACTGGCCTGCTGCTGGCAACAACAATACCAACAGTCACAGTACCATGACTGGCCTGCTGCTGACAACAACAATACCAACAGTCACAGTACCATGACTGGCCTGCTGCTGACAACAACAATACCAACAGTCACAGTACCATGACTGGCCTGCTGCTGACAACAACAATACCAACAGTCACAGTACTATGACTGGCCTGCTGCTGACAACAACAATACCAACAGTCACAGTACTATGACTGGCCTGCTGCTGACAACAACAATACCAACAGTCACAGTAATATGACTGGCCTGCTGCTGACAACAACAATACCAACAGTCACAGTACTATCACTGGCCTGCTGCTGGCAACAACAATACCAACAGTCACAGTACCAGTCTCGCCTTGGCCTCAGTACTTTAGATAGATCCCATCTTGCCTTAGTTGTGGCCTTGGCCTCAGTACTTTAGATAGATCCCATCCTGCCGTAGTATTGGCCTCATACTTTAGATAAATCCCATCCTGCCGTAGCCTTGGCCTCAGTACTTTAGATAGATTCTATCTTGCCTTAGCTGTGGCCTTGGCCTCAGTACTTTATATAGATCCCATCCTGCCGTAGTATTGGCCTCAGAACTTTAGATAAATCCCATCCTGTCGTAGTCTTGGCCTCAGTACTTTAGATAAATCCCATCCTGCCGTAGCCTTGGCCTCAGTACTTTAGATAAATCCCATCCTGCCGTAGACTTGGCCTCAGTACTTTAGATAAATCCCATCCTGCCGTAGCCTTGGCCTCAGTACTTTAGATAGATCCTTTCTTGCCTTAGCTGTGGCCTTGGCCTCAGTACTTTATATAGATCCCATCCTGCCATAGTATTGGCCTCAGAACTTTAGATAAATCCCATCCTGCCATAGTCTTGGCCTCAGTACTTTAGATAAATCCCATCCTGTCGTAGTCTTGGCCTCAGTACTTTAGATAAATCCCATCCTGCCGTAGTCTTGGCCTCAGTACTTTAGACAGAACCCATCTTGCCTTTGCTGTGGACTTGGCCTCAGTACTTTAGATAAATCCCATCCTGCCGTAGTTTTGGCCTCAGTACTTTAGATAAATCCCATCCTGCCGTAGCCTTGGCGTCAGTACTTTAGAGAAATCCCATCCTGCCATAGCCTTGGCCTCAGAACTTTAGATAAATCCCATCCTGCCGTAGTCTTGGCCTCAATACTTTAGACAGAACCCATCTTGCCTTTGCTGTGGACTTGGCCTCAGTACTTTAGATAAATCCCATCCTGCCGTAGTTTTGGCCTCAGTACTTTAGATAAATCCCATCCTGCCGTAGCCTTGGCGTCAGTACTTTAGATAAATCCCATCCTGCCATAGCCTTGGCCTCAGAACTTTAGATAAATCCCATCCTGCCGTAGTCTTGGCCTCAGAACTTTAGATAAATACCATCCTGCTGTAGTCTTGGCCTCAGTACTTTAGATTAATCCCATCCTGCCGTAGTCTTGGCCTCAGTACTTTAGATAAATCCCATCCTGCCGTAGCCTTGGCCTCAGTACTTTAGATAAATCCCATCCTGCCGTAGTCTTGGCCTCAGTACTTTAGATTAATCCCATTCTGCCGTAGCCTTGGCCTCAGTACTTTAGATAAATCCCATCCTGCCGTAGTCTTGGCCTCAGTACTTTAGATTAATCCCATCCTGCCGTTGCCTTGGCCTCAGTACTTTAGATAAATCCCATCCTGCCGTAGCCTTGGCCTCAGTACTTTAGATAAATCCCATCCTGCCGTAGTCTTGGCCTCAGAACTTTAGATAAATTCCATCCTGCCGTATCCTTGGCCTCAGTACTTTAGATAGATCCCATCTTGCCTTAGCTGTGGCCTTGGCCTCAGTACTTTATATAGATCCCATCCTGCCGTAGTATTGGCCTCAGAACTTTAGATAAATCCCATCCTGCCGTAGCCTTGGCCTCAGTACTTTAGATAGATCCTATCTTGCCTTAGCTGTGGCCTTGGCCTCAGTACTTTATATAGATCCCATCCTGCCGTAGTATTGGCCTCAGAACTTTAGATAAATCCCATCCTGCCGTAGTCTTGGCCTCAGTACTTTAGATAAATCCCATCCTGCCATAGTCTTGGCCTCAGTACTTTAGATAAATCCCATCCTGCCGTAGCCTTGGCCTCAGTACTTTAGATAAATCCCATCCTGCCGTAGACTTGGCCTCAGTACTTTAGATAAATCCCATCCTGCCGTAGTCTTGGCCTCAGTACTTTAGACAGATCCCATCTTGCCTTTGCTGTGGACTTGGCCTCAGTACTTTAGATAAATCCCATCCTGCCGTAGTTTTGGCCTCAGTACTTTAGATAAATCCCATCCTGCCGTAGCCTTGGCCTCATTACTTTAGATAAATCCCATCCTGCCATAGCCTTGGCCTCAGAACTTTAAATAAATCCCATCCTGCCGTAGTCTTGGCCTCAGAACTTTAGATAAATCCCATCCTGCTGTAGTCTTGGCCTCAGTACTTTAGATTAATCCCATCCTGCCGTAGTCTTGGCCTCAGTACTTTAGATAAATCCCATCCTGCCGTAGCCTTGGCCTCAGTACTTTAGATAAATCCCATCCTGCCGTAGTCTTGGCCTCAGTACTTTAGATTAATCCCATCCTGCCGTAGCCTTGGCCTCAGTACTTTAGATAAATCCCATCCTGCCGTAGTCTTGGCCTCAGAACTTTAGATAAATCCCATCCTGCCATAGTCTTGGCCTCAGTACTTTAAATAAATCCCTTCCTGCCGTAGTCTTGGCCTCAGTACTTTAGATAAATCCCATCCTGCCGTAGACTTGGCCTCAGTACTTTAGATAAATCCCATCCTGCCGTAGACTTGGCCTCAGTACTTTAGACAGAACCCATCTTGCCTTTGCTGTGGACTTGGCCTCAGTACTTTAGATAAATCCCATCCTGCCGTAGTTTTGGCCTCAGTACTTTAGATAAATCCCATCCTGCCGTAGCCTTGGCCTCAGTACTTTAGATAAATCCCATCCTGCCGTAGTCTTGGCCTCAGAACTTTAGATAAATTCCATCCTGCCGTATCCTTGGCCTCGGTACTTTAGATAGATCCCATCTTGCCTTAGCTGTGGCCTTGGCCTCAGTACTTTAGATAAATCCCATCCTGCCGTAGTCTTGGCCTCAGAACTTTAGATAAATCCCATCCTGCCATAGTCTTGGCCTCAGTACTTTAAATAAATCCCTTCCTGCCGTAGTCTTGGCCTCAATACTTTAGATAAATCCCATCCTGCCATAGTCTTGGCCTCAATACTTTAGATAAATCCCATCCTGCCATAGTCTTGGCCTCAGTACTTTAGATTAATCCCATCCTGCCGTAGTCTTGGCCTCAGTACTTTAGATTAATCCCATCCTGCCGTAGCCTTGGCCTCAGTACTTTAGATAAATCCCATCCTGCCGTAGCCTAGGCCTCAGTACTTTAGATAAATCCCATCCTGCCGTAGTCTTCGCCTCAGAACTTTAGATAAATTCCATCCTGCCGTAGCCTTGGCCTCAGTACTTTAGATAAACCCTAACCTGCCGTAGCCTTGGCCTCAGTACTTTAGATAGATCCCATCTTGCCTTCGCTGTATCCTTGTCCTCAGTACTTTAGATAAATCCCATCCTGCCGTAGTCTTGGCCTCAGTACTTTAGATAAATCCCATCCTGCCGAAGTCTTGGTTCAGTACTTTAGATAAATCCCATCCTGCCGTAGTTTTGGCCTCAGTACTTTAGATAAATCCCATCCTGCCGTAGCCTTGGCCTCAGTACTTTAGATAAATCCCATCCTGCCGTAGTCTTGGCCTCAGAACTTTAGATAAATTCCATCCTGCCGTATCCTTGGCCTCAGTACTTTAGATAGATCCCATCTTGCCTTAGCTGTGGCCTTGGCCTCAGTACTTTATATAGATCCCATCCTGCCGTAGTATTGGCCTCAGAACTTTAGATAAATCCCATCCTGCCGTAGCCTTGGCCTCAGTACTTTAGATAGATCCTATCTTGCCTTAGCTGTGGCCTTGGCCTCAGTACTTTATATAGATCCCATCCTGCCGTAGTATTGGCCTCAGAACTTTAGATAAATCCCATCCTGCCGTAGTCTTGGCCTCAGTACTTTAGATAAATCCCATCCTGCCATAGTCTTGGCCTCAGTACTTTAGATAAATCCCATCCTGCCGTAGCCTTGGCCTCAGTACTTTAGATAAATCCCATCCTGCCGTAGACTTGGCCTCAGTACTTTAGATAAATCCCATCCTGCCGTAGTCTTGGCCTCAGTACTTTAGACAGATCCCATCTTGCCTTTGCTGTGGACTTGGCCTCAGTACTTTAGATAAATCCCATCCTGCCGTAGTTTTGGCCTCAGTACTTTAGATAAATCCCATCCTGCCGTAGCCTTGGCCTCATTACTTTAGATAAATCCCATCCTGCCATAGCCTTGGCCTCAGAACTTTAAATAAATCCCATCCTGCCGTAGTCTTGGCCTCAGAACTTTAGATAAATCCCATCCTGCTGTAGTCTTGGCCTCAGTACTTTAGATTAATCCCATCCTGCCGTAGTCTTGGCCTCAGTACTTTAGATAAATCCCATCCTGCCGTAGCCTTGGCCTCAGTACTTTAGATAAATCCCATCCTGCCGTAGTCTTGGCCTCAGTACTTTAGATTAATCCCATCCTGCCGTAGCCTTGGCCTCAGTACTTTAGATAAATCCCATCCTGCCGTAGTCTTGGCCTCAGAACTTTAGATAAATCCCATCCTGCCATAGTCTTGGCCTCAGTACTTTAAATAAATCCCTTCCTGCCGTAGTCTTGGCCTCAGTACTTTAGATAAATCCCATCCTGCCGTAGACTTGGCCTCAGTACTTTAGATAAATCCCATCCTGCCGTAGACTTGGCCTCAGTACTTTAGACAGAACCCATCTTGCCTTTGCTGTGGACTTGGCCTCAGTACTTTAGATAAATCCCATCCTGCCGTAGTTTTGGCCTCAGTACTTTAGATAAATCCCATCCTGCCGTAGCCTTGGCCTCAGTACTTTAGATAAATCCCATCCTGCCGTAGTCTTGGCCTCAGAACTTTAGATAAATTCCATCCTGCCGTATCCTTGGCCTCGGTACTTTAGATAGATCCCATCTTGCCTTAGCTGTGGCCTTGGCCTCAGTACTTTAGATAAATCCCATCCTGCCGTAGTCTTGGCCTCAGAACTTTAGATAAATCCCATCCTGCCATAGTCTTGGCCTCAGTACTTTAAATAAATCCCTTCCTGCCGTAGTCTTGGCCTCAATACTTTAGATAAATCCCATCCTGCCATAGTCTTGGCCTCAATACTTTAGATAAATCCCATCCTGCCATAGTCTTGGCCTCAGTACTTTAGATTAATCCCATCCTGCCGTAGTCTTGGCCTCAGTACTTTAGATTAATCCCATCCTGCCGTAGCCTTGGCCTCAGTACTTTAGATAAATCCCATCCTGCCGTAGCCTAGGCCTCAGTACTTTAGATAAATCCCATCCTGCCGTAGCCTTGGCCTCAGTACTTTAGATAAATCCCATCCTGCCGTAGACTTGGCCTCAGTACTTTAGATAAATCCCATCCTGCCGTAGTCTTGGCCTCAGTACTTTAGACAGATCCCATCTTGCCTTTGCTGTGGACTTGGCCTCAGTACTTTAGATAAATCCCATCCTGCCGTAGTTTTGGCCTCAGTACTTTAGATAAATCCCATCCTGCCGTAGCCTTGGCCTCATTACTTTAGATAAATCCCATCCTGCCATAGCCTTGGCCTCAGAACTTTAAATAAATCCCATCCTGCCGTAGTCTTGGCCTCAGAACTTTAGATAAATCCCATCCTGCTGTAGTCTTGGCCTCAGTACTTTAGATTAATCCCATCCTGCCGTAGTCTTGGCCTCAGTACTTTAGATAAATCCCATCCTGCCGTAGCCTTGGCCTCAGTACTTTAGATAAATCCCATCCTGCCGTAGTCTTGGCCTCAGTACTTTAGATTAATCCCATCCTGCCGTAGCCTTGGCCTCAGTACTTTAGATAAATCCCATCCTGCCGTAGTCTTGGCCTCAGAACTTTAGATAAATCCCATCCTGCCATAGTCTTGGCCTCAGTACTTTAAATAAATCCCTTCCTGCCGTAGTCTTGGCCTCAGTACTTTAGATAAATCCCATCCTGCCGTAGACTTGGCCTCAGTACTTTAGATAAATCCCATCCTGCCGTAGACTTGGCCTCAGTACTTTAGACAGAACCCATCTTGCCTTTGCTGTGGACTTGGCCTCAGTACTTTAGATAAATCCCATCCTGCCTTAGTTTTGGCCTCAGTACTTTAGATAAATCCCATCCTGCCGTAGCCTTGGCCTCAGTACTTTAGATAAATCCCATCCTGCCGTAGTCTTGGCCTCAGAACTTTAGATAAATTCCATCCTGCCGTATCCTTGGCCTCGGTACTTTAGATAGATCCCATCTTGCCTTAGCTGTGGCCCTTGGCCTCAGTACTTTAGATAAATCCCATCCTGCCGTAGTCTTGGCCTCAGAACTTTAGATAAATCCCATCCTGCCATAGTCTTGGCCTCAGTACTTTAAATAAATCCTTCCTGCCGTAGTCTTGCCTCAATACTTTAGATAAATCCCATCCTGCCATAGTCTTGGCCTCAATACTTTAGATAAATCCATCCGTTTAGAGCTGGGCCAGTACTGAACGTTCGCTGGATCGAATTCCTGAGCTGACAAGGTGAAAATCTGTCATTCTACCCCTGAAAAAGGAGTTAACCCACTGTTCTCCTTAGGCCGTCATTGTAAATAATTTGTTCTTACCTGATTTCCTCGTTAATAAAGGTTCATTGGAAGAATAAAAACTTACACAACTCCCTGCAGCTACCTAGAACCTCATAAAACAACCAGGAACTAAGTTTCTTACTAACATCGTTAAACAACCTTCAAATAACCGTAGTTTACTAAATCCAATATCTAGTGTTACCCCAGTTTATGCCACAGCTATTGTTGTATACTGGAAATAAAAGACGTCCTCCAGCGATTTTTTTTTAAACTTTTACTGTTGAAAAGGGAAGTAAAATACGGTAACGTACACACTGAAGGGTAAAAAAATATACTTTAGGTTGGGCATTCAAGAAGTTGGTCTGATGTAATTTGTAATGAGGAGCACTAGAACCAAAAGAGGAAAGCCCCCCCCCCCCCCCCCCTCCCCCACTTGTGCCATGTCATGACTCACCTAGATGTGTCTTTTATAAAAATTATACTTCAGGATTTTGAAACTCTTTGTCTTCTTCCCCAGAGTCAGATGAACTATATTTGTATGTCTCTGCAGTTTGAAGGAAATTTGCTAACTAGCGTTAGCGCGATTGCTAACTAGCATTAGGGCAATGACTGGAACGCTCGTCCTCCTCCTCGTCTGAGGATGAGCAAGGATCGGACCAATATGCAGCGTGGTTTGAATACATAATGATTTATTCACGAAAGACGAACACAGAACACTTGACAAAATACAAATAAAACAAAACGACGTGAACAGACCTGAACTTGAGAACAAAACCATGAACGCACGAACAGGACGGAACACACGACGAACAAACAAACGAAACAGTCCCGTGTGGTACAAACACTGACACAGAACATCACCCACAAACAAACGGTGAGAACAGCCTACCTTAATATGGTTCTCAATCAGAGGAAACGTAAAACCCTGCCCCTGATTGAGAACCATATCAGGCTAATACATTGAACCCAACATAGAAACACATAACTAGAATGCCCACCCCAACTCACGCATACTAAACAAGACAAAATAAAGAAATAAGGTCAGGAACGTGACAATGACTGAAGTGTATGGTAACTGCTAGCATGCTAGTAGATATCATAGACATCATGCTAGTAGATACCATAGACGTCCAGTCATTGTGCTAATGCTAGTTAGCATTGCCTCCCGAAACTACATCGAACTTCCTTCATACTGGATGTAGAGACATAAAATGGTATCCATGAGTTCATCATCCGTCTCTGGAAAGTAGATAAAGGCTTCATTGACAAAATCCCAAAGTATCCCGTCAGTGTAAATCAGGTGTAAAATCAGGTGTAAAAGGAGACTGGAACGCCATTTTAATTAGAACTGTAGCTGTTTTCTGTCAAACCACAATTCTAACCGTCAGTGGCCCTTACAGCTTTGACAAAAGAGCGGTTGGTATTGATATCAACCTGAAAATAGGACCTCACCAACCTCAGTCTCACTCTTCTCAGAATGTAAGATTTAGACTGCTGAGGAGAGGAGCGATGAGGAGAGGTGGAGAGGAGAGTTGGAAGAAGTGGAGAGGTAGAGAGTGAGAAGTGGAAGGAGTAAGTGGAGAGTAGAGGAGAGTGGAGGAGAAGTGGAGAGGATAGAGAAGTGGAAGAGGACAGGAGGAAGATGAGCGATAAAGGGGATCGGAGGATGGAGGAAGAGAGAGGGGGAGAGGAGTGCCTGCTGCTTCCTCATTGTTCCAGATAATAGAACCTTTAGTCAGAGTGCCTTATCCCTTTCTGCTACCTGTGAAACTGATCCACACTGCTGGCCTGCACACACATGTTGGTAGTCTGACACACACGCGCACGCGCACACACAACACACACACACACACCACACACACACACCCCCCCATCCTTGTGGCTTTCTCTCTGGGCTCTCTCCTAGCCCAGAAACCAGCTACACCATCATCAAGTGCAAGGAAACAGAACTTCTCGCTGACGGGCTGAAGCCATCGTCAGTCTACATATTCCGATCAGAGCCAGGACATCACCGCCGGTACGGAGGATTCAGCGGCGCTTCGAGTTTAAGACCAGCCCCTACTGTAAGTCATGCATTTATATAACATAATACCACATGCTGTATAGTCCTGTTCTGTGTAAAGCATTGATCTGTGTAAAGCCTTGTTCTGTGTAAAGCCTTGTCTTGATAAGCCTTGTTCTGTTTAAAGCCTGTTCTGTGTAAAGCCTTGTCTGTGTAAAGCCTTGTTCTGTGTAAAAGCCTTGTCTGTGTAAAGCCTTGCTCGTGTAAAGCCTTGTTCTGTGTAAAGCATTGATCTGTGTAAAGCCTTGTTCTGTGTAAAGCCTTGTTCTGTGTAAAGCCTTGCTCTGTGTAAAGCATTGATCTGTGTAAAGCCTTGTTCTGTGTAAAGCATTGATCTGTGTAAAGCCTCCTCAGAAAATATATTGCATGTTTACACCAGCATATAACTGTTTAGTAGAGGACGTCCATGGTCTTTAGTAGAGGACGTCCTAGTCTGTTTGAGAGGACGTCCAGGTCTGTTTAGAGTCCATGGTCTGTTTATGAGACGTCCATAGGTCTGTTTAGTAGAGACGTCCAGGACTTTTTATAAGGACTCCTAGGTTCTGTTTAGTAGAGGACGTCCAAGTCTGTTAGTAGAGGACGTCCATAGGTCTGTTTAGTAAGGACGTCCATAGTCTGTTTAGTAGAGGACGTCCATAGTCTGTTTAGTAGAGGACGTCCATAGTCTGTTTGTAGAGACGTCCATAGACTGTTTAGTAGAGTACTCCATGTCTTTTAAAGGACGTCCATAGTCGTTTTTAGTAGAGGACGTCATAACGTTTAGTAGACGACGTCCATAGGTCTGTTTAGTAGAGGACGTCCATAGACTGTTTATTAGAGGACGTCCATAGTTCTGTTTAGTAGAGGACTTCCATAGACTGTTTGTAGAGGACGTCCATAGTCTGTTTAGTTAAGGACGTCCATAGGTCTGTTTAGTAGAGGACTCCTATACTGTTTAGTAGAGGACGTCCATAGCTGTTTAGTAGAGGACGTCCTAGTCTTTTAGTAAGACGATCCGTCAGTCTGTTAGTAGAGGACGTCCATAGGTCTGTTTAGTAGAGGACGTCCATAGACTGTTTAGTAGAGGACGTCCATAGGTCTGTTTAGTAGAGAACGTCCATAGTCTGTTTGTAGAGGGACGTCCATAGGTCTGTTTAGTAGAGGACGTCCATAGGTCTGTTTAGTAGAGGACGTCCATAGACTGTTTAGTAGAGGACGTCCATAACTGTTTAGTAGAGGAACGTCCATAGACTGTTTAGTAGAGGACGTCCATAGACTGTTTAGTAGAGGACGTCCATAGGTCTGTTTAGTAGAGGACGTCCATAGACTGTTTAGTAGAGACGTCCATAGCTGTTTAGTAGAGGACGTCCATAGACTGTTTAGTAGAGGCCGTCCATAGGTCTGTTTAGTAGAGGACTCCATAGACTGTTTAGTAGAGGACGTCCATAGACTGTTTAGTAGAGGACGTCCATAGGTCTGTTTAGTAGAGGACGTCCATAGGTCTGTTTAGTAGGGACGTCATAGACTGTTTAGTAAGGACGTCCATAGGTCTGTTTAGTAGAGGACGTCCATAGACTGTTTAGTAGAGGACGTCCATAGGTCTGTTTAGTAGAGGACGTCATAGACTGTTTAGTAGAGGACGTCCATAGGTCTGTTTAGTAGAGGACGTCCATAGGTCGTTTTAGTAGAGGACGTCCATAGGTCTGTTTAGTAGAGGACGTCCATAGACTGTTTAGTAGAGGACGTCATAGGTCTGTTTAGTAGAGGACGTCCATAGACTGTTTTAGAGGACGTCCATAAGGTCTGTTTAGTAGAGGACGTCCATAGACTGTTTAGTAGAGGACGTCCATAGGTCTGTTTAGTAGAGGACGTCCATAGAACTGTTTAGTAGAGGACTCCATAGACTGTTTAGTAGAGGACGTCCATAGACTGTTTAGTAGAGGACGTCCATAGTCTGTTTAGTAGAGGACGTCATAGGTCTGTTTATATAGGACTCCATAGGTCTGTTTAGTAGAGGACGTCCATAGACTGTTTAGTAGAGGACGTCCATAGACTGTTTAGTAGAGGACGTCCATAGACTGTTTACTGTAGGACCTATATAGCCTGTATGTTAGGACCTCCGTAGACTGTATGTGTAGGACCTCCGTAGACTGTATGTGTAGGACCTCCGTAGACTGTAATGTTAGACTGTGTAACTAATGTGTAGGACCTCTGTAGACTGTAATGTGTAGGACCTCGTAGACTGTAATGTGTAGGCCCCGTAGACTGTAATGTGTAGGACCTCTGTAGACTGTAATGTGTAGGACCTCGTGTAGACTGTATGTTTAGGACCTCTGTAGTGTAATGTGTAGGACCTCTGTAGACTGTAATGTGTAGGACCTCTGTAGACTGTATGTGTCAAGGTCCCTCTACAGTCTGCTCTACCCCAACAGTAGCTGCATCCGTGACCGGTCTCAGTCCCCATCTCGCTGTAGCCATCACTGTAGGGGTTATACTACTGGCCCTGGTGACTGGCTTACTGCTTAGTGGAAGGTAAGATCATATCTCTGTCCCCTGCCTTGTCCCTGTCTCTGTCCCCTGGCTGTGTCCCTGTCTCTGTCACCTGCCTTGTCCCTGTCTCTGTCACTGCCTTGTCCCTGTCTCTGTCCCCTGCCTTGTCCCTGTCTCTGTCCCTGTCTGTGTCCTTGTCTCTGTCCCTCTCTCTGTCCCTGTCGCTGTCCCTGTCTCTGTCCCTGTCTGTGTCCCTGTCTCTGTCCCTGTCTGTGTCCTTATCTCTGTCCCAGTCTGTGTCCCTGTCTGTGTCCCTGTCTGTGTCCCTGTCTCTGTCCCTGTCTCTGTCCCTGTCCCTGTCTGTGTCCCTGTCTCTGTCCCCTGCCTTGTCCCTGTCTCTGTCCTTGTCTTTTTCATTGTCTCTCGTCCTGTCTGTGTCCCTGTCTGTGTCCCTTTCTCTGTCCCTGTCTCTGTCCCTGTCTCCGTCCTGTCTCTGTCCTTGTCTCTGTGTCCCTGTCTCTGTCCTTGTCTGTGTCCCTGTCTGTGTCCCTGTCTCCATCCCTGTCTCTGTCCTTGTCTCTGTCCCTGCCTTGTCCCTGTCTGTGTCCCTGTCTCTGTCCCTGTCTCCATCCCTGTCTCTGTCCTTGTCTCTGTCCCTGCCTTGTCTGTCTGTTTTCCCTGTCTCTGTCCTTGCCTTGTCCCTGTCTGTGTCACATGCCTTGTCCCTGTCTCTGTCCCCTGCCTTGTCCCTGTCTCTGTCCCTGTCTGTGTCTTTGTCTCTGTCCCATCTGTGTCCTTGTCTCTGTCCCTGTCTCTGTCTCTGTCCCGTCTCTGTCCCTTTCTCTAGTGTTTCCGGTACTCTGGTCATGTTTGGATGTTTACGGCTTAGTCTTTAACATATGTCTGGTGTGTGAAGGCTACGGCGGGGGAGGATGGGGCTGTTCTCATACAAATACAATGATGATTTACGTCATTCTATTCTAAGGTTGTTCTACATACCCTCACAGGAAGCTGAGGCAGAGACAATATCCTGTTGCCGCACGCTGCGCAGGTTACTTTGCATGACAACATCCACCATAGAGCAACAGTCACAGTACTATGACTGGCCTGCTGCTGACAACAAACATACCAACAGTCACAGTAATATGACTGGCCTGCTGCTGACAACAACAATACCAATAGTCACAGTACTATGACTGGCCTGCTGCTGACAACAACAATACCAACAGTCACAGTAATATGACTGGCCTGCTGCTGACAACAACAATACCAACAGTCACAGTAATATGACTGGCCTGCTGCTGGCAACAACAATACCAACAGTCACAGTACTATGACTGGCCTGCTGCTGGCAAACAACAATACCAACAGTCACAGTACCATGACTGGCCTGCTGCTGACAACAACAATACCACAGTCACAGTACCATGACTGGCCTGCTGCTGACAACACAATACCAACAGTCACAGTACCATGACTGGCCTGCTGCTGACAACAACAATACCAACAGTCACAGTACTATGACTGGCCGCTGCTGACAACAAACATACCACAGTCACAGTACTATGACTGGCCTGCTGCTGACAACAACAATACCAACAGTCACAGTAATATGACTGGCCTGCTGCTGACAACAACATACCAACAGCACAGTACTATCACTGCCCTGCTGCTGGCAACAACAATACCAACAGTCACAGTACCAGTCTCGTCGCTTGGCCTCAGTACTTTAGATAGATCCCATCTTGCCTTATGTGGCCTTGGCCTCAGTACTTTGATAGATCCCATCCTGCCGTAGTATTGGCCTCATACTTTAGATAAATCCCATCCTGCCGTAGCCTTGGCCTCAGTACTTTAGATAGATTCTATCTTGCCTTAGCTGTGCCTTGGCCTCAGTTACTTATATAGATCCCATCCTGCCGTAGTATTGGCCTCATAACTTTAGATAAATCCCATCCTGTCGTAGTCTTGGCCTCAGTACTTTAGATAAATCCCATCCTGCCGTAGCCTTGGCCTCAGTACTTTAGATAATCCCATCCTGCGTGACTTGGCCTCAGTACTTAGATAAATCCCATCCTGCCGTAGCCTTGGCCTCAGTACTTTAGATAGATCCTTTCTGCCTTAGCTGTGGCCTTGGCCTCAGTACTTATATAGATCCCATCCTGCCATAGTATTGGCCTCAGAACTTTAGATAAATCCCATCCTGCATAGTCTTGGCCTCAGTACTTTAGATAAATCCCATCCTGTCGTAGTCTTGGCCTCAGTACTTTAGATAAATCCCATCCTGCCGTAGTCTTGGCCTCAGTACTTTAGACAAACCCATCTTGCCTTTGCTGTGGACTTGGCCTCAGTACTTTAGATAAATCCCATCCTGCCGTAGTTTTGGCCTCAGTACTTTAGATAAATCCCATCCTGCCGTAGCCTTGGCGTCAGTACTTTAGAGAAATCCATCCTGCCATAGCCTGGCCTCAGAACTTTAGATAAATCCCATCCTGCCGTAGTCTTGGCCTCAATACTTTAGACAGAACCCATCTTGCCTTTGTGTACTTGGCCTCAGTACTTTAGATAAATCCCATCCTGCCGTAGTTTTGGCCTCAGTACTTTAAGATAAATCCCATCCTGCCGTAGCCTTGGCGTCAGTACTTTAGATAAATCCCATCCTGCCATAGCCTTGGCCTCAGAACTTTAGATAATCCCATCCTGCCGTAGTCTTGGCCTCAAACTTTAGATAAATACCATCCTGCTGTAGTCTTGGCCTCAGTACTTTAGATTAATCCCATCCTGCCGTAGTCTTGGCCTCAGTACTTTAGATAATCCCATCCTGCCGTAGCCTTGGCCTCAGTACTTTAGATAAATCCCATCCTGCCGTAGTCTTGGCCTCAGTACTTTAGATTAATCCCATTCTGCCGTAGCCTTGGCCTCAGTACTTTAGATAAATCCCATCTTGCCGTAGTCTTGGCCTCAGTACTTTAGATTAATCCCATCCTGCCTTTGCCTTGGCCTCAGTACTTTAGATAAATCCCATCCTGCCGTAGCCTTGGCCTCAGTACTTTAATAAATCCATCCTGCCGTAGTCTGGCCTCAGAACTTTAGATAAATTCCATCCTGCCGTTCCTGTCCTCAGTACTTTAGATGATCCCATCTTGCCTTAGCTGTGGCCTTGGCCTAAGTACTTTATATAGATCCCATCCTGCCGTAGTATTGGCCTCAGAACTTTAGATAAATCCCATCCTGCCGTAGCCTTGGCCTCAGTACTTTAGATAGATCCTATCTTGCCTTAGCTGTGCCTTGGCCTCAGTACTTTATATAGATCCCATCCTGCCGTAGTATTGGCCTCAGACTTTAGATAAATCCCATCCTGCCGTATTCTTGGCCTCAGTACTTTAGATAAATCCCATCCTGCCATAGTCTTGGCCTCAGTACTTTAGATAAATCCCATCCTGCCGTAGCCTTGGCCTCAGTACTTTAGATAAATCCCATCCTGCCGTAGCCTTGGCCTCAGTACTTTAGATAAATCCCATCCTGCCGTAGTCTGGCCTCAGTACTTTAGACAGATCCCATCTTGCCTTTGCTGTGGACTTGGCCTCAGTACTTTAGATTCCCATCCTGCCGTAGTTTTGGCCTCAGTACTTTAGATAAATCCCATCCTGCCGTAGCCTTGGCCTCATTACTTTAGATAAATCCCATCCTGCCATAGCCTTGGCCTCAGAACTTTAAATAAATCCATCCTGCCGTAGTCTTGGCCTCAGAACTTTAGATAAATCCCATCCTGCTGTATCTTGGCCTCAGTACTTTAGATTAATCCCATCCTGCCGTAGTCTTGGCCTCAGTACTTTAGATAAATCCCTCTGCCGTAGCCTTGGCCTCATTACTTTAGAATAATCCCATCCTGCCGTAGTCTTGGCCTCAGTACTTTAGATTAATCCCATCCTGCCGTAGCCTTGGCCTCAGTACTTTAGATAAATCCCATCCTGCCGTAGTCTTGGCCTCAGAACTTTAGATAAATCCATCCTGCATAGTCTTGGCCTCAGTACTTTAAATAAATCCCTTCCTGCCGTAGTCTTGGCCTCAGTACTTTAGATAAATCCCATCCTGCCGTAGACTTGGCCTCAGTACTTTAGATAAATCCCATCCTGCCGTAGACTTGGCCTCAGTACTTTAGACAGAACCCATCTTGCCTTTGTGTGGACTTGGCCTCAGTACTTTAGATAAATCCCATCCTGCCGTAGTTTTGGCCTCAGTACTTTAGATAATCCATCCTGCCGTAGCCTTGGCCTCAGTACTTTAGATAAATCCCATCCTGCCGTAGTCTTGGCCTCAGAACTTTAGATAAATTCCTCCTGCCGTATCCTTGGCCTCGGTACTTTAGATAGATCCCATCTTGCCTTAGCTGTGGCCTTGGCCTCAGTACTTTAGATAAATCCCATCCTGCCGTAGTCTTGGCCTCAGAACTTTAGATAAATCCCTCCTGCCATAGTCTTGGCCTCAGTACTTTAAATAAATCCCTTCCTGCCGTAGTCTTGGCCTCAATACTTTAGATAAATCCCATCCTGCCATAGTCTTGGCCTCAATACTTTAGATAAATCCATCCTGCCATGTCTTGGCCTCAGTACTTTAGATTATCCCATCCTGCCGTAGTCTTGGCCTCAGTACTTTAGATTAATCCCATCCTGCCGTAGCCTTGGCCTCAGTACTTTAGATAAATCCCATCCTGCCGTAGCCTAGGCCTCAGTACTTTAAATAAATCCCATCCTGCCGTAGTCTTCGCCTCAGAATTTAGATAAATTCCATCCTGCCGTAGCCTTGGCCTCAGTACTTTAGATAAACCCTAACCTGCCGTAGCCTTGGCCTCAGTACTTTAGATAGATCCCATCTTGCCTTCGCTGTATCCTTGTCCTCAGTACTTTAGATAATCCATCCTGCCGTCCGTAGTCTTGGCCTCAGTACTTTAGATAAATCCCATCCTGCCGAAGTCTTGGTTCAGTACTTTAGATAAATCCCATCCTGCCGTAGTTTTGGCCTCAGTACTATGATAAATCCCATCCTGCCGTAGCCTTGGCCTCAGTACTTTAGATAAATCCCATCCTGCCGTAGTCTTGCCTCAGAATTTAGATAAATTCCATCCTGCCGTATCCTTGGCCTCAGTACTTTAGATAGTTCCAATCTTGCTTAGCTGTGGCCTTGGCCTCAGTACTTTATAGATCCCATCCTGCCGTAGTATTGGCCTCAGAACTTTAGATAATCCCATCCTGCCGTAGCCTTGGCCTCAGTACTTTAGATAGATCCTTCTCTTGCCTTAGCTGTGGCCTTGGCCTCAGTACTTTTAATAGATCCCATCCTGCCGTGTTTGGCCTCAGAACTTTAGATAAATCCCATCCTGCCGTAGTCTTGGCCTCAGTACTTTAGATAAATCCCATCCTGCCATAGTCTTGGCCTCAGTACTTTAGATAAATCCCATCCTGCCGTAGCCTTGGCCTCAGTACTTTAGATAAATCCCATCCTGCCGTAGACTTGGCCTCAGTACTTTAGATAAATCCCATCCTGCCGTAGTCTTGGCCTCAGTACTTTAGACAGATCCCATCTTGCCTTTGCTGTGGACTTGGCCTCAGTACTTTAGATAAATCCCATCCTGCCGTAGTTTTGGCCTCAGTACTTTAGATAAATCCCATCCTGCCGTAGCCTTGGCCTCATTACTTTAGATAAATCCCATCCTGCCATAGCCTTGCCTCAGAACTTTAAATAAATCCCATCCGCCGTAGTCTTGGCCTCAGAACTTTAGATAAATCCCATCCTGCTGTAGTCTTGGCCTCAGTACTTTAGATTAATCCCATCCTGCCGTAGCTTGGCCTCAGTACTTTAGATAAATCCCATCCTGCCGTAGCCTTGGCCTCGTACTTTAGATAAATCCATCCTGCGTAGTCTTGGCCTCAGTACTTTAGATTAATCCCATCCTGCCGTAGCCTTGGCCTCAGTACTTTAGATAAATCCCATCCTGCCGTAGTCTTGGCCTCAGAACTTTAGATAATCCCATCCTGCCATAGTCTTGGCCTCAGTACTTTAATAATCCCTTCCTGCCGTAGTCTTGGCCTCAGTACTTTAGATAAATCCCATCCTGCGTAGACTTGGCCTCAGTACTTTAGATAAATCCCATCCTGCCGTAGACTTGCCTCAGTACTTTAGACAGAACCCATCTTGCTTTGCTGTGGACTTGGCCTCAGTACTTTAGATAAATCCCATCCTGCCGTAGTTTTGGCCTCAGTACTTTAGATAAATCCCATCCTGCCGTAGCCTTGGCCTCAGTACTTTAGATAATCCCATCCTGCCTGTAGTCTTGGCCTCAAGACTTTAGATAAATTCCATCCTGCCGTATCCTTGGCCTCGGTACTTTAGATAGATCCCATCTTGCCTTAGCTGTGCCTTGGCCTCAGTACTTTAGATAAATCCCATCCTGCCGTAGTCTTGCCTCAGAACTTTAGATAATCCCATCCTGCATGTCTTGGCCTCAGTACTTTAAATAATCCCTTCCTGCCGTAGTCTTGGCCTCAATACTTTAGATAAATCCCATCCTGCCATAGTCTTGGCCTCAATACTTTAGATAAATCCCATCCTGCCATAGTCTGGCCTCAGTACTTTAGATTAATCCCTCCTGCCGTAGTCTTGGCCTCAGTACTTTAGATTAACCATCCTGCGGTAGCCTTGGCCTCAGTACTTTAGTAAATCCCATCCTGCCGTAGCCTAGGCCTCAGTACTTTAGATAAATCCCATCCTGCCGTAGCCTTGGCCTCAGTACTTTAGATAAATCCCATCCTGCGTAGACTTGGCCTCAGTACTTTAGATAAATCCCATCCTGCCGTAGTCTTGGCCTCAGTACTTTAGACAGATCCTCTTGCCTTTGCTGTGGACTTGGCCCAGTACTTTAGATAATCCCATCCTGCCGTAGTTTTGGCCTCAGTACTTTAAGTAAATCCCATCCTGCCGTAGCCTTGGCCTCATTACTTTAGATAAATCCCTCCTGCCATAGCCTTGGCCTCAGAACTTTAAATAAATCCCATCCTGCCGTAGTCTTGGCCTCAGAACTTTAGATAAATCCCATCCTGCTGTAGTCTTGGCCTCAGTACTTTAGATTAATCCCATCCTGCCGTAGTCTTGGCCTCAGTACTTTAGATAATCCCATCCTGCCGTAGCCTTGGCCTCAGTACTTAGATAAAATCCCATCCTGCCGTAGTCTTGGCCTCAGTACTTTAGATTAATCCATCCTGCCGTAGCCTTGGCCTCAGTACTAGATAAATCCCATCCTGCGTAGTCTTGGCCTCAGAACTTTAGATAAATCCCATCCTGCCATAGTCTTGGCCTCATTACTTTAAATAAATCCCTCCTGCCGTAGTCTTGGCCTCAGTACTTTTAGATAATCCCATCCTGCCGTAGACTGGCCTCAGTACTTTAGATAAATCCCATCCTGCCGTAGCTTGGCCTCAGTACTTA